>NW_024580664.1:3560556-3696223 GCF_017639235.1 Corvus kubaryi
TTATTCTGACTTAGTGCCTCCCACTGGTTTGTTTTCAAACTAGTACAAACACACAATGCCCACCTCTCTTAAATCACCTGCACATCTGATCTCCAAGTCATCCACAGTCTGTACAGGAGGAGCTGATCTTGTTTAATAGGTGTATTGTTTGGTCAGCATGCAGATCCTGAACTTAACCACTTTGGCTAAAAGGAATCAGAATAGTGCCTTCCATGGTTAATGAAATAAGGTTTACACAAAACCAAATAATACACCTTATATTGTGTCTAGATTGATCTGCAAAATGTAAGGCTGCAAAAAAAAAGCATATTGATTTAAATGATGCAATAGACCAAACTCTGTGTCAACACAGTTTTTCTCTCCTCAGGAAGGCCACCTGGAGTAGATACAGAGCTTTGCTTCTTCCAATGAACTGCCTGTTAAGGTTTGACTAAAAAATTTGTGTGCAATCTTTTAAAAATTGTTAAATTAAGTAGTGTGACTCTTAAAAGTCTAATTTTAGTAACATTTCTAACATTTACTGTGGCATTCTTTATGAGATACAGAGAACATATAATAAATTGTGGCATATCTGAATAGTTCTAAGTGACCTGGAATTCCAGTTTAACACATCAGAATTCAGGACCTTGGAATTCACCCTGGGTTGTTGTTTCACTACTTTCTTATGTTCCTTCAGGCAGAGATAATAATAAGAAACACCACAAATTTAGTGTATTGCTTAAAGAAAGGCATTATCAACTTTATTATTGCTATAAACCTATAGACTGTTATGTTTTTCAGAGCTGGACTAATGAGGCAGGGAAAAAGGCCTAGGGGAAACTTCCTTCACCTGCTTGTTGTTTACACCGTAGTCCAAGAATACATTGGGAAAATACTGTCCTATGGACTCCAAGTCCTTCATGTTGAAATGGGTGTTTTGTCTGCAGCCTGAAGCATCAGTCTCCTGTAAGTTAGGGATCTACAGGCCAAAACATTCATTTGAAAGAACACAAACATTATTTAAAACAGGCTGTAACAAGATGAAAAACATTAAATATACTAATTCTGACACTGACTTTCTGCACAAGAGTCTTTTTTTTTTTTTGTTAATTTGTTATAGAAGTAAAACTGGGGGGATTTGGTTTACCAGTTGAAGGTTTAGTTTAATACCAGAAGATTTAATTTTATATCCAGTGTATCAATGCCTTTGTGAGTGGAAGTCTGCATAAGAAATCAAAGCCATTTGTAGCAAAACATACAAACATACAAAGATTGCCAAGCAAAACTTGGCAATCTTTGCTGTTAAAAGGACATCTGGGATCTATTCTGAACCTAACTTCATTCTGGAAAGTGGTTGTATGTCAGAAAAGAAGAAAATGAAAGAAATAGGGAGTTTGATAAGTAGATTTTTGCAGAAGACATGGGGAGAAATATGCTGAAAATGTTTTAAAGAAAATTCTTCTATTTTGAAGATACTACCAGAAAGGAGAAAATATATTAAAGAAAACCTGCACAATACTGAAGAACAAAATAAACCACTCTGAAAAGAAACTTAACCTAAACAAAGCAGTCAGAAAGACTTGGGTGCAGTGCAAAGATGTAAGCAATACCAAAATAATAAGGGACATAGAGACATCAAACTAACAAAGATAGAGTGGAAAGGAGAATAGGGTATTCTAAAGGGAAAGAAAATGAGATTACCTTTTGACCATGTTTTGGGTATACCAGAGAGAAGGGGAACATTTCATCATGATAGATCTGTATCTGAAGTACAACTCCTGGCCTGTTAAACAGCAGTGGTGATTTCCCACAATCACACCATCTGGATTCAACATTGGTACCACTTTCATGACAATATCGTCTCTCAGGAGTTGAGCTTTGCCTGAGTCACCAAGAATAAAATCCATAAAGCCCTTCATTATCCAGGAATTGTTAGTTTCTCCTGGATGCACCCTCACTATCAGTATTGCAGCCTTCTGCTCAGTGCCCTTGCCACTTTTGGAGGGGGGTAGTGATGGTGATAGTTAAAATATACACCGTGTTTCACAGTGAACAGCATGAGATGTGAATCTTGCAGAATTTGGACAGCACTGGACCTTTAGAGATGGTCATCAGGTACTCCTGCAGGTTCTTGCAGGTGTAATAATAGTAGTGGACAAAGTAGCAGGTGTCTTGGTCAAGGAACTGGAACACCCAAGTGAGCGAGAAATAATGATGTCTGTCTTGCCCCACACTGTTTTGGTAGTACTTGATTAATTTCCAGTCCTCTACCAGCCATTTCTCATGCTGTTCCTTAGCACTGGTTTCTGAGTACAACAGTGGCCACAAGCCATGTTTGTACAGGCTGTTTACTTGGCAAAGTTGACAGTAACGAAGTACTACAGCCTCACTGCCTGCGTATGGCTTGCTTGGAAGTAGTACCACTGTGTGTCTGCTTGTGTGGAGGTCGGTGTGGGGTCAGCCAGTACTCAAACACAGCATTAGCAGGCAGAGAGCAGGCAGTGTGATGCTGGTTAGCACTGTAGTATGAGGTAGTGTCAAATAATGTGCACTGCCATGAAAAAGCACCCTACAGTGAATCAGGTGCAAATCTGATTCACACTGTTATAAATCAAAGTCTAAGCAACTGCTGGGAAAAGATGCCTAATCTCACCAAACATGTCAGTAATGCAACTGGTATCTTGATTAGAACTTCTGGTAGTAACTAGAGCTTCTAAAAGCATTCTCCACACTATGCTTTAAAAGGAGGTGCTTAAGAAATGTCTTGAGTTTTTGTACATGATTACCACCTGGAGAACACATTTAGTGCTAAGCAAGCACTCATGTTCTACTGCAGCTTGATGCTTGCTATCTCAGGAATTGCTAACTGCATGCCTGTCATTCCTCAGGAGCAGGAGGGTCAACTGGCCACACTTAAAGGCATCAGTTTTCTTCTCCCTGGTTGGAAAGTTTCATTAATGAAGCCTGAAAACCAGAATACTACAACACCCCCTTTGCTGAAGAGCTGTACAGGCTGAAATAAAAATCACTTCCAGTTGCCTGTGCACGAAGTTCAAGTCAGTAATAAAAAATATGGAAAGTTGAATTTTTAAAGAACAGCAACTAAAAGACTGTAAGAGAAATCCCTGTCCTTGTTTACAAAAAGGCAGGGAGCTGGGATTCAGAGTGTTCCTCCACATCTTGTCCCTTGCAATAAATTAGTGTGTCCAGTTGCAAAGGACAGAGGTTCCTTCCTGCACAGCAGTTACCAGTTTTCCTGGGTAGCAGGTGTAGCAACCTACTTGTGAGAGGTAATATGCCCATACTGCAGAAGTAGCTAATTTCTGAATAAACTTACCTCAAGGAGTACCAGTGCTTTTCCGTCTATTGCAAACCTTGACTAACTGTGTTGGCCTCAAGAAAGGTACCAGATCCCTTTCAGTTTTGTTCTTCTGAACATTTTGTGGCCACAACTAGTTATCCTAGGATTGCAAAATTATTATAATCCTTTCTTATCCATGTAAAAGTATCCCAGGACCAAAATCAACAACTGCCAGAAGTTCCAAGTTCATCCAAGGCAACTGGATCAACTTAGCAAACACAGGAAAGAATGAATAACTCTGATACTCAACCAGCAACAATAGAATAAGGCAACTAACTTCCTTCAGCTCTGTCCAATGAATCCTTGCCAGACAGAGAAGCCTGTATTCAAGAACTGATCCAGTCTGAGCAGGTTCTGTTTATAAAACAAAATATTCTTCCAACACTGACTTCAGTGTTGATATTGCAGTTACACATCTCTCATTTTTCACTTACTTTTTTGGCTCTTATCTTTCTTTGTTCGTATGTTCTCAACAAACTAATTTTAAGCTGGTTCATATTGTTTTTCACTGAGAACAATGGCTTGAGCTGATCTGGGCTTCTGAGATAAGTAACAGTACAAACAGAACTTAAAGATGATGAGGCAGATATGTAACTGTGTAACTAATTTCTTTCCCCGCCCACAGGAAAATAATTTATTTCCAAGTGCTCTTTAAAATAACATAGAAAATCATATTGATTCATCAGGCTTTGAATGATATTTGTAAAGGAGATCACAGCAAGTACTTCATGTATCTACATCTGACAGCAAGATTTCTTAGGCTGTTCCCACCATCTCCTAGATAAATCAGTTCTAAATAAAAACTCCTTTTTCAGGAGTTTGCTATGGCAGCACTGTCTCCAAACCTGTTGTAGTGTACAATGATTCAGGGGTAGGGGGCATCCACTCTGGAAAAGGTAGCAGAATAAGGGCACAGATGTCTCAGTCCCACCTCTATGCATTTCTAATTTTTTTACTATTTCTGAATTGCAATTTGTTGTATACATAAAGCACACAAACTGCCTTAGTTTTCACTATCTCAGAATAGGCTTGCACTAGGACTTCTGTACAGACTGCATAAAAGCAGTTATTTATTAGCTGACATTTGTATTTAACCCTATATCCCTGAAATACAGTGTTGACATTGCTAATAACAGGACATGAGATTTGTACTGAATCTGTAAGACCTCAGGACTAAAGTCTGAACTTTATCTGCCTGCAGCTTTGTTTCACTTAGTTTAGCTGTGATAGCAATTTCTCTAATTGACATGTGTGGCTAACTTAGTTTATTTTGTTTGCCTTTGTGTGGTATGAACACAGGCTTATACAGACAGCAGCAAGGAGGTGTTCTGTGTAGGAATGCAGGCCTACAGCTGGACAAACCATGTTTTAGGGGTAACAAAGAGACATCTGAAGTTGGTGGGGGGTTACTTGCTTGTCAGCCAGGAATTCTTCAAAGCTGGGAAAAGCCACTTGAATGATAGGCAGAGAAAAGGCTTTGGAAAAAATCTATTAATTGGATGATTGGGACTGCTGGTACTGTGCACTGACTGCAACATTGCTCAGAGTTAATTACTTGTCATAGGATCATAGATATGAAAGGATCCGCTTTCAAAGCATTCCCCATCCTTCCTACTATCTGCTCAATTCTGGCCAAAAGATAGAAGTTTTCATGCAAATTTGTATTTGCTTTGGGTCTGAATCAGATATCAGCAGCAGTAGCACTTATTTTTTACTAGAAAAAAAATTCTCATTGCTTTAGGCCTGATTTCTAGATTTAATTCTATTCACAACGGACAAAAACCCATAATAAACAAAAGATCTTCATCTGAAGGATCTGGTTTCAAGTGTAGATGACATCATATATGAGAAGTAAAGGAATTAAACACAAAACTGATGAACCCATTTTTAAACTGTAGTGAATACCTAACTCTAAGGGATGGCTGGCTCAGTAACTGGTGGTTAAGGGTAAGCTGCAAGGTGAGACTGAGATAAATACTCAGCTAGGTCAAGAACCATTAAGTATGAGTAGACCAACCTCCAATTTTGTTCAGAGCTTCACAGTAATGTGATCATTAATGTATTTTCCCTTGTCTTTTCTTCCACCCTGAGGTTCTACCGGGAAAATGTAAGGGAATAATTGAAAGGGTCTTAATATGTAAGAACAGTGCCGACTGTCTTGTGTCACAAATTAGCAGGGGGGGGTCTTCATCCTAAGCTAATTACATTTAAATACTAAAATAAAATTGAAAGTTGATAGTAGGATAGCTTGATTTTGTTTATTTTCAGAGAGAAGAGCTACCTCTTTTGGTTTATTTTATGGCCTGCAGAAGAATTAAGCCTAATGTCCATAATCATGTACTCCATCATTATCCCATGCCTGGATAGTGTGCTAATGCCCCTGTATAACTGAGACAGGGTGCTTTTCAGCTGTTTGAGGAGGCATGAGCAGGAAAATCTGGTGGGTTATACCATGAAGGCCCAACAGAAAGGTCAATTTGTGCAAGAGTTAAGGAATAACTGTGGTGTTGGAGGTCACAGCGATCTAAGCAAACTGGCTGGACTCTTCCAGCTTCCTCTGTTGTCCATGAAGATATATACTCGTGAGGAACCATCCAAAACACCAAATTTTGTATCTGCTTGGGTTTGCTCTCTGGAAGAGCTGCTTTTCCTCCACTGGTTATAGAGGCATCAATGGTGAGTTCCTTGGCTAACATGGGAGTCCAAGTTGGTTATGTGTGAATATACATGGCCAGGATTTCTCTGAATTGCAGGCAGGCATGACAGTCCAGCCCCCTGGACCTTGGCCAAAGCAAGTCACGAAGGGGATATGTGGCTACAGAAGGGACTGTAGGTGGTAAGCGTGTTCTCTACTGAGCAGAGGAGGGGTAACTCAAACCTGCCCTTTAGAGTGCTCAACGTGTTCCTGTGTGCTTTTGATCATGGGTGTAACAGAACACCTATGAGCTCCACAAATAGTCTCTCCAGGGCTAAACAGTCATGGGGGTTCTGCTGTTCACTGCCACAAGACGAATGCCATGGCCTCTGTACCAGCAATGTTTGTTATGGTTGCATCAGTCTGTAGATGACATGAGGGACTGACCATTGGTTCTTCATACAGGTGGAAAAGTTGTTTCCTCCCTGTCATTATCACACTCCACATGTGGTTATACAACCCCCTCTAGGGTCAGACTCTGCACCTCAGCACTGGAAAGCAACGGATGTGTTTCTCTCCGTAGTGAAGGTGGCCCTGAGAGGCTAGCAGGTGTGGAACATCTGTGCCATGCTACTAAAATGTTCGAGATAAATTATGTCTCTGAGAAAAAAATACTCAAACCATAATGCTCCCCTACTTAAAATGAACTAAAATTGTGTGTTTAATATAACTATATTTACAGTACTACTGTGTGCTGCAAGAAAACCATTGTAATATGACCAAATAGTGGGGAAAAATCCTGAAAAAGCCTTAAAATGTTTTGCAGGATAAAAATTAATATTAAATGATCAATATCCTGTGATTTCCAGAATTACTTTTTTCTTTTCCCAAAATGCCGGTCAAATGATCAGGTTTACTTCCCTTGTATAAACATTAATTTCTGTAATCTAACCACAAACCAAATAAACTCAGTCATATGCTCATATTGCAATTATCCAATTTTATTTCTATCATCATGATACTAAAAAATAATCATCTCAATTGGAATCATGTGTAAGGTGCAGTGTTTTGCTAAGAGTCTACCCTTCTTCTAGAGAGGTGAAAAGGAGAGGCAGAGATGACAGAGATAGGAAACAGGAATGACTTTTCCCAGAGTTTGGAGTGGAAGAACTGCCAATGAAAACTATATCATAAATCTGTCCTGTCCACTGGGCAGCATTATCCCTTACATGAGCTCTAAAGTTTGCTGCTGACAGGGGAAACTTCACAGCCTAAACTTTAGCCTGGGATCTCCAGGAAACTTTGGGTACCTCTGGTGAGAATTTTTGTATTATTTCTTGGGAAGAAATGCTTATGTTGGTAGCAGCTTGATTTAAAATGTTTTCTTTAAGCTTTATGTTGAAAACTGTTTCTCTCTCTAAGTCTTAATTTGTTTCTGAGTGAATCAAGGGTGGCAGGAGTTTAGGGTGAATGCACTAAAGCTTTCTTTGATACTAAAGATATTGTTCTTCATGAGCTATTTATTTGTTTTTAAAGGATCTGTGTTATATTTCCTTACAAGAGTTTTATTTGCTTTTGCAAAATGAAGTGATAGGTGCTATTTTCAGATCCTTGTGTAAACTTTATGAAAAATGGTTTTGGCACGTTTTTCTTTAATTTTATCCATTTTACAGTGTCACAGTACACATAAAGTGCTTTGGGTTTGCTACTTCTTTCCCTAAGAATCATTCTAGTAGAACAGCTAAGAGAACAGGGGAAAACAGAATTGGCTTTTAAAAAGGTCGGGTGCTGTTGCCAACAGAGAGAACAAGAATGGCCACGAGATGGTAGCAGTCTGTCAGGGAAGGGCAGGAGATGGCTCTGAGCTTCCCTTCTTGATCCAGGGAGGCAAGTGCTTCCTGTGTGCCTTGTACCTTAGGGTGGAACATTTGCGGTGTACAAGCAGAGCTATTTCAGAACTGTGTTTTGAATTATTTCGCTCTGAGGTAATCTCGTGTGAGGTAAAGCAATGAAGAGTAGCACCACAGGCTGGTGCGACATGACTCAAAGAAGGGTGCCAAGTGCAAATCCATTTTAAAATTGCCGGTGTAAGCTGACATCTGGGATTGTGTGCTGCTGTGAGGCCTTGGCTGGCTCGTTCAGTCCTCCTTTTTGGGCTGTCCTCATGGCATCCAGAATGGCACAGCCCCAGGCTGCAGAGTGTTGACCTGCCATAGACTCCTTCTGCCCTCTTTGATCTGTTCAGAGCAATATAAGGGGTTAAATTCACACCGCTGGGCTTTGTGAGAGATCGGGTGTCATCCACTCTCCCCTGGCTGACATAAACTTCATGTTAATAGGAAAAGACAGTGAAAACTCCATCCTGTGCCCTGTCTGATTTGACAGAAATGCTGTCATATGCCCACACGTGATCAAGATTAAACTTTTGCAGCATACTGATCTGTCAGTGTGCAAACCCCTATTAATTGCACAAACACACAGTTTTGGGGGGAAAAAACCAAAGTTTTTTCTTCTGCTGCTTCTGCTGTAAGATAAAAGAGAAAGGGAGCTTCTGACAGATTGCTGAGGCAGAGAACTGCAGGGATCATTTTGGGTTGCAATTACCAGAAAAGATACAAGAGATTGTTCTGTAAACCATTTCACTGTGAATTCTGGCAGAATTTCATCCTTTTTTCATGCATGGAATTTAGGGGAAGGTGCGTGAGGGCTGACAACACTAATCTATCTTGTGTCTGTCCTACGTCGTGCTTGAGTGAGGTTATTGTGTGTCAGCAGGACTTAATATAAAAGCAACATTCAATTTACAACATTACAAAGTTAATTTAACTCTGCAGGGAAGACGAGCCCTGCATTTCTTGTTGCATTTCTATGTACAAATGCTGGTTGTGCTGCAAATAAGAGCAGTTTCATTTGGGCATGGCACTCAGACGTGAATGCTCAAACACCTTCCAGCATGCAGTTTAAATATGTCAAAGCCAGCAAAACAGTATCAGTATTTGTATTGAGCCAACTTTCATGGCCATCTGCTTACTGAGAGCCATAACAAACCGTCTGAACTGCCTTTTCTTCCATGAAGTCCATCTTTTGTGCAAATTTTTCTCCTCAGTGCTAATGATTTAAATACCTATTCATTACTCAGTAAGACTCTGTCCCTGGAGGCAAAGAAGGAGTCTAAATGTCACTTTATGTTGCAATAATGAAGACTTGGTTTGTGTGAGGTGCCTTTCGCCCAGTGCAAACATGCACACATGCTTTAAATTTCTCTGGGTTTCTATAGGACTATTCTTAGCAGCACAGTGAAACGTGCTAATGTCAAACATGCTACAGAGAAGGTTCAAAATAAATCATGTCTTGAATTGACCTGATTCCTTTCTTTGCTGTTTTCCTTTGGCTATAATATAGCTTACGAAAAGATAAAATGCTGCACTGAAAGTTTGTTTCAGTTTGTTCCTCTCTGATGCAACCATTGACACATTTTCCTATTTCTGACTTAATTTCCATGTTTTGCTTTGATTGCACAAGTCTCAGAGGTGCATCCTCCATTTTACAGAAAGCAAACTGTTTAAGAATATATGTATTCCAGATACTTCTAGCTAAATAAAAATAATATACTCTCTGGATACTTACACGACTGACTTACTTAAGGGATTTAGTAAATCTCTATGAATTTTTACAGGTATTTGAGAAGCTCCATGTCAGGCAAGCTCCATTAAATCCAGTTATTTCTACTTTGTTCTTTTCTGCTCTTTGCAGACATTTTATTCACTTGGGCCGTCTCACAGCGTGACATCCCTAGCAGCCAATACTGATCTTGTGTCTGTGCTTAGGTTTCTTCTTTTTTTTTTCCAGCTCCAACTTTAATAAGCCTCCTGGGCTTTCTTTGAAGATTTCATTTGCAAGTGCAAAGAAACCCTTGTGTATTAAAAGTCTTCTATGTGGATTAAAAATATTTTAAAAGACTTTATTTTAAAGACTAAACATAATAGTTCTTGAAGATATGTGGAGCTGGGTACTTGACACACACCTGAACTCAAGCCTGCTGTACAGAAAAAGTAAAAAAAAATTTAAAATATTTTTCTGCTTTCTTCAACAAGTTGCTTTGAGCCTGTCTTAATGTTTAAATTCCTTTCTCTGTTTACTGAGCTATAAAGGAGGTCTGTAAATATGTTTCTTCCCTATTTTCCTCCAAATGTTCTGGTTCTTGTATATATAAAAAAGTTTCCTCACATACTTGGGGAATAATTCTAATATTTTTCTTTGTAACTTCAATCTGTTTTAAAGTCTAGGCTGAAGTTCTTGAGACATGTTGAAACAACGTGAGATCCCCTGAAAGGAAATCTGAAATGTCATGGTACGAACCTGGCCTTGCAATGCCAGAAAGTTTGCAAGCAACAATAAATGCCTTTTTCTGAGGCAACCCTGTTTTAACACAAATGCTTGCCCATATCATGTTACTGTAGTCCATCACAATCCCTTGAGAGAAATGGGCAGTGCTGAGAAACTTTTGGAAATGGTTGGGGAAAAAAGGAGTCACAGAAAATGGGCAGTGACCACACATGGATCTTACTGCTCCTGCACATGATCTCCAGGGATCAGGAGTGTCTTTTTGTTATATGGTTGGGCAGTGCTTAGCACAGCAAAGCTTTGAACCCTGCTAAAGGTTTTTGGATGTTATGGCAATGCCAGTAAATATTGTGCTATTTAACCAACAGTTATTGTAGTGCTTTCAGATTTTGTTTTGTTCCCACAGGTTTTATTTTTATCCACATTCCTCAGCTATGTGTTGGTGACAGTGACTATCACTGTCATTGTTTTGCCAGGATTGGTCCTCACTGCATTCCAGTCTACTTTATTTTTGGATTCTGAGTATGGCACTGACCTCTAATCACATGCAAATGCCCGTGTCTGAGCTAGACACCTTAGGGTTTTTCCCTTGTTCGTAAAGGGTTAATCAGTGTTGCTGAGACTAGAGCACAACTCATCTCATGCTGAAGCAGATGCCTGTGTTTGGTTAGATGAATACGTCTTTCAGCTCCAGCGGTTTTGTTGACTAGATCCTCCTTGGCAGTCATGCTGTAGGTACCTAACGCCAGGAGAGATGAATCCCGTCCTTGGAGACCTGTACCATGCTGCCTGTGTAACCAAGCATAGGAAGATGATGTGTGAAGGGGGCTCAATCCAACCCCCATCAGAGGGCTGGGGGCTGCAGGGGCTGTCCCCCCACCCAGCAAAGCGGCTCCTCTAGATTTTTACTGTTCTGTGAATCTGTCATAACCATGTCCACAGAGATGGTCACATCTAGGGCAGAACTTGAGCTCCAGATAATAATTTCTCTCCCTTTTCCCTCTGCCATATTTTCCCTCCCTGCCGTGTCCTCCCCTTCCCTTTGGCTAATCCCTGCTGCTGTTGCCCGTGCCATGCTTGTGTCCACACGGTCTTCTACCCAGACTACCAGTTTTCTACTGGTTTCACTGATTTTTCACAGGACATTTTTCACTTGTCTTTTTCTAACTTCAGGGGCAGCAGAAGTAAGAGAAATTCCTTCCTCAGCTTCTGAAAGAGCTTAGAACATAAGGGCCAGCCCCAAGGTTTCACAACACTCTTGTTGTGTTTCGGCTATCTTCCGACAGTGAACCCTAGGGAAGGATTCAGGGCAAGCCCACAGTGGTGCTTCCAGCCTTCAGAGGTCTGACTCAAAACCTTTCTAAATCAGAGAGATTACCTTGGGGTCTAAGTACATGAACAAGAACAAGGTAGGGACGTGGCAGTCTGTCTAGGGCTGATGTGTCTAATCCCTTCTCCTTCCTCCTCACTCTTGACTTGACATCACTGGCTGTGTGGCTGTTTTGTAAACTTAGGGTTTACTTAATAACTCAATTACTTTTTCTGATTTTTTAAAATGAAATAATTAATTTTTCCTTAGCTATAAACTCCACAGAGATTGGCTGTACTCAGAGAACAGAGAAGTTAATGAAAGCATTGCCATCTGGGGTGATTAGGGCCTGGTGGAAGAGCAGTGGTAGCAGGGCTGATGTGTTTTAGTATTAGTACAGTGTCTGAGTTTGTGACTTGCAGCAAAGATTGCCTCTGATTTAATACTCAGCCATCCAGGATATGGAAGCCCTGGGATAACCAGGTTCTGAAGGGTCTTGTGTCTTAGAAAGATCTCTGTAAGATACAGTGCAGCTAGAAGTCTTCCTTCCCTCTGTTACACCCCAAAATTGTAGAATGCAGGCTGATTGTGAGCAACAATATGACACCAGTGCTGGAGGAACAGTGACCAGCTTTCCAGAATGGCAGGGGAGGAAGTGAGAAAAGCTGATGGGGAAGATGCTTTAGGGAGCGAAAAATTTTGTTTTACAAGAGGGAAGGTGAGCAGACAGTACGTGCCTACTGATGGCAAGCTCTGATCCTACAGCACTGCATCAAAAAGCAGGAGCTTTTAGAGATCAGCTATCCTGATTGCATAGCATCTTAAAGACCATGAACTCGGATTTAAATTTCCGCAGCACAAGAGATGGAAAAATATTTTGTTATTTTCTCGTTTACTTCTTTGTGGAAGCTTGTTGTGTAGAGGTGATGTGGTCTGTGTAAAATACTCTGCATCCCTTCAGTGATTTCTGGACTGGCACATGGCTGTCATGTCTGTAGTTCATAGCTCAGATGTACTGGGCTGGCTCCAGTTAGAGCTGCAATACCTGAGCAGTGCTGTGCTGAGATAGCAGTCTGAACCTAGAGAACAGCACAGCAGTTTCACTGGTGACTCCTTTTCTCTGCAGGAAAATTAGCTGACCAGGCTACTGTGCTGAGGTGATAGGCTGTTTCTCAATGCAGAGCTATTTTGCTGGGCATTAACTTTGTAGCCTTTGCACCAGGCTCTGTTGCCTGTTTCTGCACCAAACAGAGCTGTGGTATAACAGACAACATGACAAATACTAAGACAGCTGAGGTTATTTTAGTCTCTCTGTTGCAAGATAGTTCTTAGACAACATGGAGTAGATCTGGTGATGCTTAATGAGTCAAGAAGATCTGGGGCTGGCTATGTAAATCAGTATAGCAGATCTGTAATGCAAAAACCAAAAAGTTCAACAATGTTCCTACTTTTGAGGTAAAAGCAAAGCCTCTTGGCTCACTGAAATGACAACAGCTGAAATAAAGTATCACTGAAAGGTGATGAAACCACTGCACTAGCTTTAAGCTATCTGGCATGGATGCTGCTGAGAAAATTGGTGCAGCAGCAAGAATTCTGCATGGACTGCAAAATGCTGCTGAGAAGCTATATAAAATTACCACAGGTTCATGTTTCAGCTAGTTGAAACACTTATAGCCCAGAAAGTAGTATGTATGAAACAAGTTCCTGCTCTTTACATGGCTTCACGGACTTTTCTAGCCTGCCTCCAACCTTGGATGAATTCTTTTCCCTAAACATTTCAAAATTTTTTTCTAGTGGGCTGACCATGAAATCAAAGCATAGTGACAAGCATCTTGCTTGCCTTGATTGTTTTTCCTGGATTCTTTAGAAATAGTTCATGAAGTCCCTGCAGACTGTAGACCACAGACTGAAAATCATTTAATAATTCTCTTTGCTTGTGCCTTGCATGTTCCTGGGACACAGCATGCCCTTCAGCAGAAAAATCAGGGTGTTGCCTTACAATTAATAACCTTTAATAGGTTATTTGAGACAGAAAGTGTGGTTTTCAGGTCAAGACAGTGGAACATGCATGACAAAAAGCACCTGATAGACAACAAAAGGTCTATGTGACATTTAGAGTATGATAATGAATTATGTTCTTAATTTCTTTTTGCATTCAAACATTTTCTTGGTGAGGTGAGGTGAGAGCTAAGTGAGTTTGTACAGTGGAAAGCACTGGTTCCTCCGCTGTGGCTAGGCCGGGTTTTTTTAATGTTAAATTTGGGTTAGAAACAGTCTGTGGCTGCTGCTTTCTTCTTCAGTTATATTTTTAACTTTTGGCAAAGCCTCATAGTCTTGAAGATGTTTATTTTTATAGATTTCAGAAAACAAAATAAATAAAAACAAGCTATTTGTATCTCTGTGCTTGTATAATTCCAAGTCCTGACTATGACTTCCTCTGGTCAAAACCAGGACCCAGCAGCTGTTTTCTTCTGCAGTTTTGGAAAATACTTGAATAATACTTGATAATGTTAAAGGTACAAAATATTTTCACAAAACCCCTTGTCTTTGCTTCCAGGAAGAGGAAGCTCTTATTTATGGAACAGCTGCCAAAAGATGAAACTCATGTTATAACACTGCTTTTTTCCAAGTAAGTCCATCCCAGCAGCTGGGGAGGGGCTTACTACTCATTTTCCTACTCTAGGAAATACTTCCATGTAGGGAGAATTTATCCTGACATACAAAGATGTCATTGTGGATGAGCATCATGGACCCCTCTGTGCTGCTCCTGGCACCAGGTACTATAGTATTGCTCCCCTTCTGCGTGACAGGATGGGTTGTGGGAGGCAGCTGGACTCCTTATGCTCTGCATTCAGATGTCAGGTACTACTAATCCTATGATTCCTCTTCCATCAGCTTTGGAAAAGCCTCTAAATGTTTCTATGGATGGGGAACTTCCCTGTGTTTCAGAGTCAGAAATGGGAAGCTCAAAAGGTTTTTTACTTCTCACAACCTGACTCAGAATGATTTTGCCTCAAGGCTGGAGAAGCATGAGCTAGTAGTGCAGAAGTTTTAGGGCTCAGTTTTTGCAGAGACTCTTGAAGAATGCCATTGTCATTAAAGCAGCTTTCTGATATTTCTGGCTCTAAAAAGTCCAATAAAAATTTTAATGGGAAAACATACCAAAGTCACCCTTATTTTCTGTATTTATAGCTCCAGTTCTCACAATACACCACTGACATTTCTGTCTAACCATACAAGGCTGCATCCTCGATAAGGACATCTCTGTGCTGACATCTTCTGAAGTCTGGCATGGCCAGGAGCTGAGTGCCCAGCACTGTGTGCAGAGGGGAAGCCAGGCACAGTAACCCTCGGAGGAACAGCAGGCAGAACCAGGACAAGCACATCGGGAGCCCCAAGAGTGCAGAACAGCCTTGGCAGCCACTGCCACCATCCTCCAAAGGGAGCTTAAAGGAGGCAGCTGAGTGAAGGGCATGGAGAGTGAGAATTGGAGAGGGTGCCCCCTCCCACACCTGCAGCCTTGCTGCCTCTAGCACTGGAACAAGAGCAAGGCTACTACTCACTGCAAATCTGAGACATGGCCTTGCTTCTACAGCTGGACTTTGCTCTGAGGGAATGGGGGTGTCCTAGCTACCCTCTTGCTAATGAAACCTTATTTGCCACAAATAAATTAGTAGCATCTCTCCATTTGAATCCCTTGGGGATCTGCAGTTCTCCCTCTGCTTCTGTTATACCAAGTCTGGACCCTGCCTGCTGGACAGAGCACCTGTTGGGTTAATCACCCAGTTTCTGTCCTAGGTGTGTCCTGCCAGCTTTTCTGAGGCAATAATTCCCCACCTAAACTTTGTTTTGAATAACCCACAAAATGTAATATGCTCAGTTAAGATATTAGTGAGCATGAGGCAGTCTCCTCCTCTGGTTTCCCACAGATGGCTAAAACATTTAACCAGCTGCTACCTCGTCTTCTCTAAAATGTTCCTTCTCGCTAATTATGTAATGAAGGCTAAGAACTTTATGTCTCTTTCCACAGTAAAGCCCTCAGCCCCATTGTTTCAATGAACCTAGATGGGTTTTACCGGTGGGATCAGCTGCCAACACTCTAGAGAAGCTGGAGGTTGACACTTGGGGTGGTGATGCCTCAAACACAAAATGTGGAAAGAGACTACTTGCTGGAAGAAAACACAGTTCCTTGAAACAGTGCACACAAGACCACCCGAGCTTCTCCCAAGGACCCAGAAAGTTGGTCTTGTGACCAGCTGCAGTAAATGTGGTGACTTATGGGAACAAAGTCAATTTTCAGCAGTTATGGTTCTGATCTTTTGTGTAGAGAATGGCTGTGAATTGTATTTTTTTAATCTTGAAACTACTGCTGGAACAGAGTAATTGTAAAGATTATTTTATCTGTTCACAGGAAATTTATTTAACCAACTTCCAGTAACTTCTACTTATCTTCACCATATCCTATCTGAATTTTTTAAATGCTGCTCTTAAGTAACACTGACTTAAAAGAAAAACCCCCTCCCTCTGCATTTTGTAACTGTATTTAAATATAGAAGGTGACTCCACCTCTCTAGGTAAGAAATAATATGGCGTTTTAATAGTTTTCAAGTAACAATGTTCTAAATTGGAAGCCAGCATTTGCAGCTGATTACCACTGGCCAAAAAATGAATGACCACAACATCCTCTGCTTTGGAGCACCAAAAGTAATAGGAATAGGTTACTTTTGTCAATATAGTATTCTTGTCTCTTCCAAGGGAAGCACTGAGGAAACTTGCAGGTAGCAGCAAGTGAAATGAGGTGGGGGTTTTTATGCATTCTGAGAGAGAAAGGTCATGGATCTATTTATTCCTCTTTTAGGTATGAGGGTTTATTGTGTGAACTCCTTTACTAAGGGTACCACAGATAGTGAAGGTCTCTATAGGTTCAGAAAGTGTCTCAAAGCATCATGAAGGAAAAAATTACCAAGTGCTATTGTACACAAAGACATCAGCTCTGGCTCAGGATGTCCTTGAGTGCAAATCACTGGAAGCTACTAGATATGTTAGTGACATGCTGTTATGTACATAATTTGTATCTTGTCCTTTGCAACCATTACTGGCTACATCTGGAGACAAAGTACTGGGTCTGAGGGACTTTTTTTCTGATTTGGTAGAGACTTTTAATTCTTGTGCTTTTCTGGACATTTCTCATTTAAATTAGACACACAGTGTCTAGTGAAGACCTGTTTTGCCTGTTCGATACCAATAGGCTAGAAATTTTGCAGTGCCTGTGTCAGGCTCAATGGCATTAGTTTAACATACATGCCAATCTCCATTCTTCCAAATACTTTTGTATGAATATACAGATTATCACATCCAAACACATGAGTTCTCACTCATGGGATCCCATCTGTGCACCAGTGAGTAAGCATGGGTATTAGATTGTCAAATATAGCTGGTGTCATCCTAATGATGTCCTGTACAGCCCTGACTTGAAAGCTTCTCCAGTGGTCCTGCACAGGAGGTCTGAAATACCTGAGCCACAGATGTTACCCTCAGCATATCTATCCACCTTCCTGTCACACACTCTTGGTTTGAAGACCTACAAGGCACAGATCATGTGGAAAGTTGTTTCTGAGTTTCATTATTGCCTCTGTGAGAAATTAGCAATGTGGTTCTTATCTCAATCTGCCAAACCAGCCACCAGATATGATTTTACTTTTCTGCTGCATGTAAGAAAGACTCATTTCCTATCAGAAATATGTTCCCATGAAGACATTTCTGGGTTTGATCAAATGGCCTTTTGGCTATCTCTTTAGTAAACCAAAGAGGGGTTAAGGACCCTGATGAAATATAACGAAGCTGTTTAGGGTTACTGAGTACTGTTCAGCAGCTGAGCTGCAACAATGAATAGTGCTTGTGCTCTGAGCTTGCTGCAAGCAGGGATGATATGTGCAAGCCTAAGTCACCATGAACTGTATTTTATTTGACAATTGGAGCAGCCAAAGAAGTCACCTTCTCTAACCCAGTCAGTGAGCAGCAACTTTTAAAGCAACCCCCTTGATTTGGATTTGTGTCTGAGCTTAGGACTGATTTGCCTTCTCTGTGTACATTCAGTGCCTTGTCACAAAGCTCGAGGGACTGAAGGGGCTATGAGACAGGTTTCTCATTTTTAAGTAAGGTCAGAGTGAAGACACTTGAAGGGCAGAGAATGGGTTTTGCACTGTTACATAGCTCCTGGCCACAATTACAGTTTGAAAACAAGCCAGAGGATTTGTACTGTTGGGAATACTTGGGACATTTATTTGATGTTCAGAGAGAAATTCCAGGTGGTGCCCACAGTATGACTTTTCTCAGACCTTTGAAAGAGGTGATTTAAAATTTCCTCTATAACTAAATAATTATAACAAGCAACAACTTCCTCCTGTTTGCAATTTAGTTCATATTAAATTTATCTCTACCATTTTTGTCTGAAGGAACTTGGGAATCCAGTTCATAATTGGCTCATTTAGATAGATCAAGAGATAACGTTCTTCTGAGAGTAGGCACCCAAGGCTTCAAGCTTCTCACGTTGGATCACTGTATCAGCCCTGGGCCAGAGTAGTGAGGGTAAGGAAATGTTTCTTCCTGAAGAGTTTATCAACAGCATCTTGGGATCAGGGTAGCTAATTATTCCAGTTAGATGCTGCTTGAAGCTCTGAAATTCTTATGAATGCAGATTCTATATACATGGAAAAGCTATTGTAAGATAATATAAAACCATAAAGCCTTTTCTGTCAGGTAGTTCAGTGGTTTGCAGCAGGTTGGGTTTTTTTTGGAGGTTGACCTGATCCAAAGCTTGTGGAAGTCAGTGCAAAAACTCCAAAGAGAATCCTGGCTTTAATTCAAGGAATTAAGTTGTATGCCTTAATGCCATAGGATATTATTGCACTAAAGAGCTTATTAAGATTAAAATGGGATTAGGCATTACTGTGAATGAATGCAAAAAGTTTACATCGCTGGGATAAAGCTTCAAAGCTTTATGCCACCTTTCAGGGAAATGGTTCCAGACCGAAGCAAAGGAAAAAAAATTACATATCATAGCATTACACACAACAAGGTGCACATTGTGCCTTCCAAAGTGAGAAATCGGTGGGATGTGGAACTAAAATGTTACTGTATTTTCCAAAGAAGCAGTTCTCACTGAAGAGTGAAATGAAAATATCTTGTGTGCTTCCACACTCTTTGTTTTGAGCTTGAGATTTTTGCTGGTTTTGTCACATTTTTTAGCAGCTAAGAACACAGCATCTTACTTTGTGTCTTGTTATCAGAAGCTTACAGATGGCTGCTAAGCAGAGCTTCCTATGTATTTAGCTTTGATATTGTAATGCATGAATTTCCTATGAAAAGCAAACTTACTTTCTATACATCACTAGTGTGTAGCTTGAGAGACACAGCAGTGGAGATGGCCCAGGGTGACTGCCCTGACTCCTGCAGGAACTATGCCTGTTCTGTGCCAGATGCTCTCTGCAGGGGATTCTTGGTTACTTTCTACAACGCAGTCACAAATGTACTAAGTATCAGAGCCTTCCCAGTTCCCATGGGGCCAAGAGTCCAGTTTTCCCAAGGAAGGTATTTGTCAGGACTTCTTGACAACAGCTACTTAATATTTTGATGTTATTTTCAGATAGTTTTTACTTGTTTCATCCTTGCTAATATTTGTCCTCCGTTGTTATCTATACCCTACAACTACCTCTGGGTGGGAATCATAACTCCATTTGACTATTTCAGGGGGCTGTGCATGCTAGAACAACTTCCCTGATGCCTGTGGAGTCCTTACTCCTCCTTTCTTCATTTTTGTTTACTCTTCATCCCTCTTCTACATGAGTTCAAAATACAGAACAGTTTATCAGCTTCTGTCCTCAGAACAGTTCATCACCTTCTGTCCTCAAAATGCCTAGAACTGAATGGAGCCTTCTGGATGGGGATGCAGTGGTGTTAAGATCCTCTCAGATTTATCATAATATAGCTCCTGTGATACTCTTTCAGTATAGGCAGCTTTGGTTCACAATTGCTTCATTTGCTGACCATATTTCATTCCAATGTAATTGCTGACTTGCTTTCCCTTCGCTCTTGTCTGAGACTGGTGCTTACCAGATCATCTAGCTTAAGGTTTGTGTTTGAAAGGACTTTCCCCGATGCCTCCATCTGCATGTTCCTCACCCCAGCTGTCTACATGTGACCTGGCCACGTACGGACATTTTCAAGACTGACTGTGCTGCATCTCTGCAGTGCCCCCTTATTAGTGAAGTTCAGTATCCACAGGCTGGAGCAACACTCTCGGAGAACAGGGTTATAACTGATTTGTTAGTGATGTACTTATGAAGTGCCTAGCATGGAAAGACCTTGATCCCAGAGAATGTTTCTGGTAAAACTGCAGTTGCTAAAGCCAGATCTAATACAACTTGCTGTTTTCCACATGGCTGGCCTGTGGGAAGAGATGGAATAAAGTTGAGTTGTGAGCTGTAAAAGCTGCCTGCAGAGGCACATGGCAGCACAAAGGAGCACATGGCAGCACACAGAGGCTTGTCTCCGCCGGACCCTGGGGGGAGGAGGTGTCACAGGGCAGACCCCTACGGAGAGGAGCCTGCCGGGAGCTGATGGACAGTGAACAGCGAGTGATCACCCCACAGAAGGCAGTGTGTTGCTGATGTGGCAACACGGGATAGGTCACGTAGTGAGAATTGCCATGTAAGGAAATACTGTGCCTTAGAAAATTGTATAAAACCAGCTCATTCCTTTGAATAAACGATTCAGATTCCCTGCCTGTCTGGGTCTGTGCCTCAGTTGCCGACATTGGCCTTCTGTTATTTTTCTTCCCTTACTTTCAGACTTGCAGCCAGTTCCCTGGTGCAGACAGATGCAAGATTGTTATGCCCATGCCAGCATGCCAGCTGTCTGGATGATACAAATTTGAGCTGGCTTGAATCCAGATAGCTCTTGTGAGATGAGCAAATGAGTTTGCCTTCTCCTTGTGCCTAGAGAAACCAATGTGGTGTTTTGATCAAGCAATGGGAGTTTGTGCCTCAGGTCACTGGTGGGGCAGAAACTTCTGCATGGCTGAGAAACTGGCCTTGCCTCCCGTCTGCCTCTAGGCTGCTGTGCCCCTCTGCAGCCCCTGTAAGCCTGCCTAGGTCACACTTCCAAGAGATGTGTTCCAGCAGCCTGCAAGGGTGGTGTTTTTAATGATCCTGGGATTTCTATCTGTTGCTCCTTTTGGTGTCCTGTCCAGAAGTGAGGGGAAGTAAAACACAGGTTTATTGAGGTCTCCTAATAGCACAAGATACAGATTTTCCCATTGATGTTATTCCTGCTTACCTACTCTATCACCCATGATTACAAGGTCATTGTGGTGGTAGTTTGGAGCTCCCACACTTTGATGTGTTTTTCTGCAAGCTCTCTTTCTTCCTGGATGGTTGTGCAGCTGCTGTCTCCCAGAGAGAGCAAGGTCTCTGGTAAGGAACCAAGTTCAGCTTGCTCAGTGCTTTGTAAATAGTTTGTACCTTGTGTGGATGCTCTTGTTCAGTATCATAACAGGCTCAGAATTCCTGCAAGTGCTCCTTGGCCAGCTGCAGTCTGGCACAGACCACAGGGCAAAGCCCTGTGTACAGCTTTGTCAGGCAGCTTCCTGGGGCTTCACCACGTTCCTTCTCCGTGGTCTCCATCTTCTTGAAGGAATCTTTCCTTCCTGTGCACTTTTCCTGTGCTGACCACTGTCCTGACCAAGTTCTCAGGGTACCAAAAGCACTCCCAGTGCCCCCCTGTCTAAAGTCTTACTCTTCATAGGGTAGTTCTTACTTAGGGTAGTGACTTACTTCTGTCATATCCCTTGTCTGCTCTGCCATCTGGACAGTCTGCTGTATGTTGAGTATGTGCTGGTCATTGCTATGCTTGGCCACTTCATTTACAGCTTGAGGAATGTGAGAGGCCCTCAGAAAAATGCCAGAGGCAAGAAAGTGTTTGCAAATTCCTGAAGGCAATGAGCCTTGATAAAGAAGGTATTCTTTTCACCCAGCAGGAGCAGAAACGACCAAAATTCGCACCACAATTATGCTAAACTTCAAGAACAGGAACAACATAAATCGTGAGAGAACGTGTTAAAGGTAAGTTGCAACTGACAGAATTCAATTGTTATATATCCCCAGCACAGAGGCTTCAGCCATCCCACTCCCTCCAGGTGGATCACAGTCGGTGTGGAAAAAGCTCAAAGCCATAGATGCTCCCTACTTGGGCTGTCAGAACAAACTTTGGAGGGGCAGGTGCCTGACATTAGGGTACTAAACTGGTCCCAGCTTCAGCAGCCCTGACAGCACTATGGGGACTGGGAATAAGGTTTCAAAGTTAAGCAGCCTGGTATGAGGAAATTCCAGAGTTGAGCACATTTTTAAGCATGTGATACTATCTTTTATTTTAGTCGCATAATCTTCTGTTCTTTTTTTTTTCAGATCTGTCTAGGTTTGCATCACAGCGGTGTGGTGATGCTGAAACAGACTGTTGGCTGGAATAACCTGCCCACCCTACGGAGCATTACATAAATGCTCTCAAAAATACAGACTTCCTGTTGCTCAGATCTCCAATCTGAGGCCCTGGATCTTACTGTCTGGGTGAGATCTGGCTCAGAGAGAATGAGATTCACTAATGAGTACTTACAGATGCAACCACAGCTAATGACAGCTGCATTTTAAACTTCAAGATAAACTGTAAAATACTCTGAAAAATCAGGTATTGAAGACCTAAAGGTGGTGAGTACTCTTAATTTACCTAACTCCTAAAAACCCACTTATAAAATAGAAAAATGCCCCACAAAACACAGAGTGATAATGTCATTTTTTAGCCTACACCTTATTGATCCATACCATAGGAAAATGTGACAGTGGCTTGATACTGGGTGAGGTGCTGATTTGAAAACTGTTGGAGCATGGTAATTTTGTACTAATGCTCTTCAGATCTCCTGAAGCATCCAACTTACACTGAGGGTTTGGGGCTTTAATTTTTTTATTATTATTTTTTCTTTTATTTATTTTTAACTGAGATTCCTGAAGTGATTTAGATACTGTGGGGGACAGAAAGGGGAGAAGCAAGACAAGTGCTTCTCACTTCTCCTAAGGTTCATTCTTCTTTTCTTGAAGAGATTTGGGTTTAATTAACTTTCTCACTAGAGTCAGAAACTGGGGTCAGTGAGGATGGGACTCAAAAGTTGGTTACTGCTTTAAATTGGCATAATCATGTGAGAAGATATTTTTATGGCTTTCAAAATGCAGTTGAGAAAAGGTTTGAAAAAGCCCTCACAAAGGAGCCCTGGGCAACTCATGTTCGTATCTCACAGGATAGACAACATTCAAAGACAAAAAGACTTTCAAGTGGACGCTCAGTGATGAGTTGCAAGAAAAAATGCCAAGGATGGCACAAAAGAAAACACTTCTAAGGCTGAGATTTGACACCATAGCACCAGAACGCAATTGGACTTGACCATCTTGAAACCCCTATGAACATTTAGAAAGTTCAGCCGCAGCAAGACGCAAGAGGAGATGAGTGTTTGCAGCTCTGTCTTGCAGTCATGGCAATGAGAAGGAACTAAGTGGCATTCACATCTCAGCAATTCTTTGCTATAGGGTAGAAAACACACTGACATTCATTTGCACAGAGCCCCAGAAGATGTAACTGGCCAAAAGATTTCAGCCTGAAGGAAATCATGTGCAACACTTTTGGGAGAATATACCAGTCATCACTCAGGAAAAACTGCTTCTCAGATGATATCACAGTTGGTCTTTATTGTCTATTGTTTGGAGATAAATAGCTGCTTTTCTCTAGCAAGAGGTGATGAGTGACTTTCAGGTCTTTCCCCTGGAAAGGATTTCAGGAAAAGCTAAGTCATGTGCCTTTCCCTGGTTGTATTTTGTAAGCAAGTCAGACCACACTCTTAAGATTTTTTAAACAATTTCTATTAATTTTTATTCCTTTTGACATGTTTTTGTAGTAAAAGAACAGAGAGTAACATATTACAATGCATATAGACTGAAGTCCTTCAACAAGCTGCTTTAACACATTTGCTTTCTTGCACCATAGCCATCTCTCACTGAAAAATGGAAGTTTCAGGAATTACGGCTCATAAGAAAAAACTCAGAACCTCAGACAAAACAACTGTGAGTGTGTTTTAAGACTCTTCTTCTAAGTCTCAAAATTCCTTACAAGTAAAGGAACTAATGTGATCCCTATTAATGCACAGAAATTATTTTTAAAATAGCTAACAAATTGTGTTGTCTCAAAGCATCCCTCTTCTGATACAGCTCATCAGCCAGGCATGAGAGCTGGCTTATATGTGCATTCCTGTTGGACTCCTCTAGGAAGAAGAATGGAGTAGTTCTCTGATGGGAACTGGGGAAATGGCAATCAGATATGGAACTACACCAGGACCTTCTGATTTGCTAAAACTTCAGTCCCTGGACTAAGGAGAGTTTTGCTTTTATCCCAGTATTTTCTGACAAAGTGTCTCAGTGTCTGTGGACTGTTTTCCCAAGGTCTGGGATGAAAAGGGAGCAAAAAGACGAAATAAAATTTTCTTCTCTCGTTTTTGTCCTATTAAAAAAGCTTTAAAAAGGGAAAACTCAATGATAATAGAGGCAGCCAGCTTGAAGGATTCAAAACTGGGTCTAGTGGATCTTTTCCCAGAGAGAAGGGGACAGACTGAGAAGGTGGGATGAGGATCATATGTAACAGGATGGCATAATGTGAACAAGAGCACGAGAGTATTGCCATAGGAACATTCACATTTAACTACAGAAGGAGAGGGCTAGTACGAGCTTGAAAAAAATGAAATCAGTTCCCTATAGTAAAAGCTAAATAAAACGTCATTTACATAAAGAACACTTAGGGAAAGAAGAAAAGCATTAAAAGGTGAGAAAGGCAGGAGAAACTGGAAGTAAGTGGAAAGGACAGACTGCCTCTGCCCAAGGAAATAGCTGAGGGCTGCAATTAGCTAAATGGTACATGGCTTCTGCGCCGTGCTAGTGCTGCGGTTCTGAACCACTCCGTGGTTTACTGCTGTGTCTAATGGCAGGAGTGCTGAATAATAAAAGCTGTACTCTGGACTGCCAACAGGAATTAATTTCCTTTAGCTTTTGGTGCTCAAGCTATATTTTAACTGGAAACTGCTAGCTTTTATTTCTGGAATAACAGTAGCAGATAACTATAGCACCGCCATGGATTTATAGCAATGCTTTATGCGTGGGGATCAATCGTTTAGACAGGATTTGCTCTCCTCTCCACAATCACTCCCTGCGCCCATGAACATGTTCAGCATAGGAAAGATAAGATAGGGGGAGGCAGTTCTTATGCAATGAGGCTTCTCAAGCTAAAGGCAATGATTAAAAATTCCACCTCCCCTTATGAATATTATGTAGCTACAATAAACTTGCTCCTTGCCTGCAAACAAGCCAAAAGCCCTCCCTTAATGCCAGGGCCGTAGGGAATCTCGGTGCCTTCCCCGAACATTTAAGTGGTTACGGGTGCCTCAGCACTCAGCAGCACTCAGGCTGCCAGAGACCAGGAGACACAGATCGATGGGGTTAAGTGGATTCTCTCTGTGCTTGCCTGCATGTACACATCCTACCCTTCCCCTGCCTCCCCACTTGCTCTGTTGTTACTTTTCTCTGGGGACACCATTTGCCTGCTTGTCCAAACAAGCTCCACAGCTTGAAATTGCCAGGGAGTAAAGAGAGAAAAGCCTTCTTGCTTATGAGGGGCAGCATGAAGGGAGACTTGTCCTATGCTAAATACAGGGAAGAGGGAGCAATTACTGCAATACCATTTTCTGCTGAATGTGGCGGGACTGCTGGCACAGTCTGGTGACAGACCATAAGGATTCCTTGTCTTAATCAGCAGCAAGCATGTCCTGGGGAGCAAATGTCTCATGTAAATATGTACGGGCATGGGGACAGTGCAAGTGTCACACGGGGCTTCCCATCAAAGGAGAGGAAACGCAGCGTCATTTGGAGATCTGCTTCTTTGGAGTTGCAACCACAAAGGAATGAATAATGGGATCAATTCACTTAGCTATTGATCTCAGACGCACACGTTTTCATTTAACATTATGAGAACAGCCAGACTCTCATGGTTCGTAGCCTGTGGGCAGTACAGCAGAGACAGCATTTGCAAGCCCTTTTCCCCATTTGCTGATGAGGTAAATCTTAGCAGCACCTTCCTTATGGTGAACCCCTGGGGAAGGATCTCCTATGGAAAGCAGCCTAATGTCTGGACTGGTGACTCTAATGCTGTTTTCTACAGATGTACTCTGAGCAAATAATTAGTGGCCCAAATAACACGGGGACCTACCCATGGAAATTCTATATAGAAAGACGAAGAAAGAGAGGGAAGGAAGGAAGAATACAGAATGGGCTGATTTAATTAGGTGTGGACATACATGCACACAATATCTCAGCTAATCAGGGAAAAAGTTCAAATACAGCCTCCCTGTATCACCATAAACATTGAAGATCTATGACAGTGAGAGAAGAAAAAATATTGTGCAGGGAGGCATTAAGACATTTTTCAGTAGTTTCATCACATGGAGCATGAGGCCTGCTCAGGGTCTCAAATAACTTCTTTGCCAAATTAATCTGCAAAGTTAAGTTTCTCATAACTAGCTCTTACAAAACCACCCTGCCCATAAGCAAGTGGATGCAAGGGCCAAAAATAAGTGTCAAAGGTGGTGAAGAATATGCTGGGATCTGTGGAGTCACCAGGTGACACCAGAAGAGATGCTGACACCTTAGATGATCCCAAACTGGGCCAGCTCGTGCAGCTCCAGATGGCTGAAAGCTTCCCATGGGCAAATCACGGTGATATCTGCAAAAGAGAGAAAAAGACAAATGGGTTCTTGCCAATGCACTCCTTGGATTTATTTTTTATTAATGGAAAGGCTGATTTACTCAGGAGCCATTAACAAGAATGAGACTCCATTTGAAGGTTAAATGGGCAGATGAGCATTACAAATCTGGTACTACCTGTCAGACCAAACCATATCAGTGTACTTTCTCTCAGTGAGAAAAAGCAAGGCAGCATTTCCTAGTCTCTTCAGTGACTATGTAAACTGGTGTAAAAATTCATTCCAGGTATGTGGTTTCTCCTGTTCTCATAAATTACCTGTAGCCAAACTGTGATCTCCTTGAAGACATGTGGAGTTTTAAATCAGATGCTGAATAATTTGGGCTACAATATTCAGGATCTGTGACTCTCTCATTATCAATACTTCAAAGTTCTGACTGGCTACAGCTCATCCAATGCATGTTTCTCAATCCCAGATGGGTACAAGAAATGCTTAAAATTAGGATTCTGATGACAACACAAATACTTAACCATCTGGGATTTAGTTTCTGTGATTTTTTGGTATTAATAGCTTAGCATTTAGCATTTCTTTGAGAACCTCATGCTGCTGAAATTCTTAGCCAGAGTATTAGCAGAAAACAAACAAGCACTTCTGCAGCCCAATAATGTAAGTAGTCTGAAGCTGAAGCATACATAAATGGCCTTTCCTTCTTGTAGTGAATGTAAGCATAAGCATGAACGTGGCAGCTTGGGGAGGTAGAACGAGTCTTCTCTGGTGACCCTGAGAGTTGCAGACAGGCCAGGGAAACAAAGACCACCCCAGAATCCTTTCCCATGATGAAGTTTGTCTGCACTAGTGCTAAAGCAGGGCATGATAACAACATCCTTCAGAGCTTACCTGTGCCCAGCCCCTCCATGCCTGGGATGTCATCTCCAAACCTAGGAGAGAAAAGAGCAGGTAAGGAGTGTGTTTGGGGCAGCAGCAAGGAAAGGGGAGATGTCCTAAACGCCCAGCCAAGGAAGGAGAACTGTGGGTAGGGAGCAGAAGAGAAGCAGCTCCAGGTTGGAGAGCTGATTGTGACCCGGGGGCAGGGGAAAGCCTTCTGGCTCCTTGCCCAAGGGAAGATGGTATCACAGAAGCACAATGGAGCAGTGGGGAGCTACTCAACTAACATGGTTTCTTTTCTTTCCAAAATTCCCTTACCCTCTTACTCCTTTTTTGGGGGGCTTGCTCTTGAACTGCCTTGTCTGTCTCTGCTTGAACTTGGGAGGCCCCTTGCGTGGTGTGCTGGGACCAGTTGGAGCATCTCTGGTGTTGAGGGTGGCGGCTGGGGTCTCGCTCATCGCTGGGCTGTGAGCGGCAGGCACGCGCCTCTCTCAGATCCCTCTGTCTGCAAGATAACAGCAAGGACTGACACAACACTCTGCTTATCTTTTCTAGGTATCAGTAGTCAGTTGACAGAATTATGGAAAATACAATTGTGGCAGGATTAAAGATAATGCTATTAAAGATAAAGAAAGATTGTAATGCATAGAAATTAAGCAGGGTAGCACTGCATTTCATCTGGCATGCTAGAATTAAGATGCCAAACAAAGGACACTCAAACTAAGGCCAAAAAGACATTTAACCCCATGGTGCAATGACTGCAGAGTCATGGAGACTAACACCTTCTTTTGTCTCAAACACAGTTGCACTCTTGGAGACAGATTGCTGCAGAAGCTTGCCCCACAATTTAGGTAAAATAGGAACTTTAATTACAATGTTGGGGTTTTTTTTTCTAGCTAGCCCTGGAATAACATTGCTGAGGTTTTTGCTTCCTGGTTCAGGACCTGATTGCTGCAGGAGCCACGAAGACACATGTATTGCTTAGAGAAATAGCCCATCCTTGGGAATCACCTGTTCTCATACTTGTGCCTAAGCATTACCTTTTGAACACTGATGGACATGGGATGTTGAGCTAGATGTGCCCTCTGTCTGGGTGGAGCTGCAGTTAGGGCTCCACATTTGTCAATATCAAACTTACAGGAAATAGTACAAGATCGTTGAAAGATTATACAGAAGGCTAAGGCAAAGCACTGGGGACTGTCTTTTAGGCAGAAGTTAATTCTGCAAATTTCTCAGGATTTAGAAGAGTAAAGCCTGTAACTTTCCCTGGGATGTGCCCATTTTGGTATTTTTGAGCATTGTATTACATGTGCTGACCCCTTTTCATCACACTGTACATGAGCCAAACTCCACTTCACAGGGGCTAAATAGTTATCAGAGAGCAATTTCTGTTTGGGAGACCTCTGTCTTAGAGGGCAGAACTGCTGCAGTCTGAGCCTTTTGCTTCTTTCCCAGAGAGGACAGCAGTAACTCTCACCAGTGCCCAAAGGGAAGCTTCCAGTCCTTTGTCAAATTTTGTGCTAATTAGTATGCTAGAATGGTCTGAACAAGTGCATTTATGGATAAAAATAAATGCAACTTTTTTCCTTCTTCCTTGAAGTCACGTTCTTCCCCATGACTGTTATACATCTCCTATCTCCAGGTGTTCATCCCTGTGCATCCAGGCTGATGTAATCGCTGATGGAATTAACGTCAGGATTTGGTTCTAAAGACTAATCTCATTAGGTCACATAGTACTCTGGTTTAATCCCCAACATCACCGTGACACACCGGATTTTTAATCTCAGAACTATAAATGTCATCAAAGATTTTTTTTCCCAAGTCTAAAGAGAGTTCACGTTTTTGTCCTGAAATAGCCAGAGCGCTGGAAAGCAAATCCTGAGATACAAGGAGAAAGATCATCCAAGCAATCCTCCTGTGTCACTTGCATATCAATGCAAGGTTAAAAGCCATATTTCTGTATCTGTGGCAGTCTGGAAATACTTCACCCAGGACACCTTTCCATCTGTGGTGGCAGTAGGATGGTTCCAAATGATAGTACCTAGAGGCAGGCTAGCTCTTCTGTCGCTTGTGGTCAGGCTTCTGTCTCAGCTGTGATATCCCAAGCAGGAGACTGGACAGGTTCCAGCAGCCCCAAATGGAGCAGCAGATGGTTGTGTCTGAAGCTGAAGTATGCACAGATGCTATTCCCCCGCGTGTAACGCAACGCTTCCTAAGCACACACTGTGCCCACAAACACAGGGATCAGCTCAAACCGTGGAAGTTACTTATTTGGCTGCCATCTCTGCAGTGCCTGAACAGTTGCCCAGTATTTACAGCTTTTTCTTTTTCCTCACAGCATGGTGGCAGGACAGGCAAACACTGCCACCTTCTTCTTTTACAGAATGAGAATGGAAGTGCAGTGATAGGTATGACCTGGACTGCACTGCTCGGAGGAGAGATGAAATCTTTTGACTCACAGATTTTTAGGGCCAAACTGAGAGATGAAGGCATTTTGCCTCAAAACAAAGACAGAATTTGGTGCCTCTCTGTTACTCAGGATGGGAGGAATTCAGATGATACTGCCCTACAACAAAATGCTTCGCATCAGAAAGCTGCTCTGTAACGTCTGCTAATGTGCCAAAGTCTATTATTATGCCTCTGTCTCAGGTGCAATTCTCATCACCATGTTGTCTGTCCCAGTGCTACACCCCGCTCCTGAACTAAAAGGGACATGCATCCACTTTTAAGCACCATGTTAATCTGACACCTAAATTACTTGGCACACCTCTCAAGGGCTACTTCCAAAAGTACAACAGAAAAAACAAACTGGCTAACAGATTTCCATCCCTTAGGACTGACATCCAAAACTTGACAGCTGTGTTTGAGCTCCATCTCCAACTGAATTCCTGCTTCAATAACCTCTGCTGTGTACTGGCATGTCACCTTAACCACCAATACGTCTTTGAGGGTCAAAACTTCTTAGATCCTTGAGTCCACACTTTGTCCCTGACATTCACTCAATAGAGGAATAGCTAACAGAAAGATTGAGCCCTTGAAGTTTCTTTTTGTCCCAATCTGAAGTAGTTGTATCCATCTACCAGGTATTCAATAACACAGGATTTGGTAGGAAAAAGGATCTGCCCAAATCACACTTCATCCTCTCTCACCTGCATGAATTGAACAAAGAGCACTCAATGAAACTTTTAGTTAGGGACATTTCTAACATTAGGGACAATTCTAACTTTTTCCTTACTAACCTCCCTCTATTATCTCCATGCTTCACAAAAAAAAAGTGACCGAGGATGGAAAGTAACCTTAATGCCACATAACAACTTCCATCTTGCAGCAGGAATCAAGCTGCCCTCCCACCACGGAACTGGTGAGACTCAATTGCCATCATTAGAGTCAAAAAATTCTCCATTCATGCCAGCGTGGGCCCTGCCCCACAGGATGGAACCTGCTCCAGTTCCCACACCTCGGGAACAAACTGCCCCTACACACAGCCAGACAAGCACCTCAGGATCACAGATATGGAAGAAATGCCAATAGCAGCTCTTCCCATGGGAATTTCACAGCCTTCTGTCTTACCGTACTTGGTTACTTGGCTAGTCCTTGGTACCAGATCAAACAGGTGGCTTGACAAACGTTTGAGTCTCCTCTAGATCTTTGCAAGTGCTATGCTGCCTCTTCCCAGTGTTTCCTGGTCTGCCAGAGCTCTTTTGCTTCTGCCAGCACCAGCATGCAGCTCCTGGGCAAGAGCTGATGGCTGCGCATGTAAAGATTGTTGAGGCATAAGATCCTCTGCCATGCACTTCCTCTGCCCCCTCCTCTGATGAGGTGTTACCTAATTGCCCCTGACAGCAATTCTGCTCAGTCAAGGGCTTAATCCTCTAGGTAAAAGCTTTGCTTGCATCTGAATGCTAATTATACCTAATACTCATTAATGGGCTAATCTCAGTTTCGTCAGAAATCCCACCTCTGGGTTGTTGGCCAGGTTAATCATCCTTCTTTTAGTTTTATTTAAATTTAAAGGGGCTTGAATACTACTGACAAATGCTGACTCTTTAATCTGCCCCATCCTTAATCTCTGACTCTCTGTGGAAAATGTCCCTGGCAGATAATGTAGATACCTCACTTGATCTTCTTCAGACAGTTTTGGTGTAGGGACTTGTCTTCCTCATCCAAAACTTTCAAAAATACAGATTCTTCTGTGTGCATTTGTCCTGTGCTGCCTCAGGGTGTCAGACACAGAACCTCCATAAGCCGTGGCCCTCCATGCAGATACTCTTCCATGAGTAGAGAGAAACCAGGAGGAAATATCCTTCTTTTCACATTCTTTTTATGGGTTTCTTGCATGCTCAGATCTTGGCCTCAGGAAAGCCACTAGCATCATCCTTTCAGGCTTTTGTCAGGGAGTATTGAATCCAGTGCCTTTGAGGAGTTTCATAGCTCCAGTCTCAATTGCTTGAGGTGGCTAATCATAGTGGTGGGAAAAAGTCCACGCAGGTTCAGCCCTTTCTGCTCCTGTGTCTTACAAAGGATTTCAAATCCTTCATTCTAGCAGCAGTTTTAAGACCAAGAACAGGTGAAAGAGGATGCACTCTAAAAGACAGAAACTCATTTCCAGTAGAACTATATTCCCAAATGGGGATCACTGGAAAGACCCCAGTTGAAAGAAGGGATTCAGTGACAGCAGAGGTACAGCATCACATTATAAACTCCTCATTGAAGTGCCCTGCATGTGCGGCTGGGCACTGGGGCAGGAAACACCAGCTGCCTGTCCCAGCTGCTCCTAGGCAGTCCCCCGGGGCTGCTCACATGCAGGCTCAGCCAGTTGAGGACACAAGCCAAGGGGGTTCCAGGGAGCCCCAGCTGAGGGATGCCCAGCATGAGAAACCGAGCTCGTACAGCCAGGGAGCTTTGAGACAAACCACTGCTGCAGCACCTGCCCTAATGTTAGAGGAAACAGTGAGCAACCACACAAGAATCACAACTCCTTCCCCTAGATACTGGATCTGTTCATGCTCTCCAAGCACAAACATCCAAATTTTTCCTCCATGGAGTTTTATCTGGATGTTTCTCTCCCCTGGGTTTTGCACCCAGTTCTTTTTGCATCCCACTTCCCCCCCTTGCTATTACTTTGAGCTTCTGGGGAACACTTACAGTGCCAAGGGCTCCTCTTGCAAATCATTCAACTCCCGTCCTCCAGCCTGCGTAGAAAGAGTCTCGAGGTGTCCTTTGTCCTGTAGATATACCCTGCCACCAGGTGACATCAGGGCATCAATCGTGGGCGGGCATCTACACGGCAGGGGTGAAGTGGGGGGAGCACTGTGAGACCAGAGCTGTGCAGGCACAGCTCCAGTAAGGTCTGGAGGAGCAGCAGAGCCTCGTCACACTTCTGAGGGGTGATGTGGCCCTTTCTGCAAGAAGGGTGTGGCTTCTCTGGAGCTTCTGGGAGGACATCTCTGCAGAAGCAAAGAGAAATAAAGAAATAACCTGCCCTTCAAGTGATGCTGCTTCTTGGGAACACACATGTCTGCACATGTCAGGGAAGGGAGGATTCCCTATCCCTCTCCTGTGCTGGCAAATGCCTGGAGGGGTTCCCAGTAAACTTCTCAGAAGTGCCGCAGGGGAAAAGACACATCTTACAGAGCAATGCACGCAGTTAGACCAGTGTCAACAGAGCTGAGTCCACTCAAGAGAGTCACAGGGAATGCTGCTGAGGTGCTGCTAGGGCTCTAGTAAAGCAGATGGGAAGGCAGGGGGAGAATGGGGAACCTTTGTGTTGCATGTGGGTGGCCAGCCAGTCACTCCTGAGAGCCCAGGTGTTGGGCTGAGGTAACAGCTAGGTCACATCTGGGTACCAGTAGCATTGCTACTGTGAGGAGCCCTTGGAGGTAGAGCTCAACCCATACTCCAACCCAACAAAACTCCGTGCATGGTAATGCATACTATTTTATACCAAGTGCTTGGTATCTCCAATATGTTGTAATAGCCTGTTGTAACTGCCTGGAAGATCAGTGTCAGAGATGTGGAAAGAGTTGGTGGAGTCTCAGGATGAAAAGAGAAGGTCTAGAGTCCTGCTAAAATGGGCTAGAAGATCATCCTCATCCTCGGCTGCAGCAGTGCCTCAGTGTAGTGGTTTGGTTGAAAATATCCATTACTTACTTATAAATCATCCCTAGGCCTATTTGCCTATCCACAACTTGCTCTGATCTTGTCCCTGATAGAAACCTAGACTATGCTAAACCATGACACTCAGTCATGGCCTGTAACTGTCTGGCTTGAGGTACAATCACAAGGTTAACAAACCTCAGGGGCTCTTGGCTCTGGTGAAGCACCTTGCACTCACCCTTGTTGAGCTCCCACCTCACAACACGAGATAAGGGCTGGCAGGACTGAAAATAATCCTGAAGAATGAGAGCAACAGGAGCATGAGAGCAGCAGAGGGGCAGAAGGACACCAAAGTGTGGGTTGTTTATGATGGATGGGATTTGTCTTTGGGTGAGGTTGGAGGAGGGGATTTTGGAGCAGCCATGCCAGCCAGGGGTGTGGCCACGTGGGGCCAAGAAGGGACAGTCTCTCACTGATGTGACAGACCCTGGCAGTGAACACCAGTCCAGCACTGTGCTGTTGCTGAGCAAGAGTCCCATAGCTGAGGCCTCTGACCTTTCAGATGGCTGAAGTTAGACAAGATAAATCCTTCAGTGAGACTCTTAGCTTACATTAAAAAAATCAGTAAGGTCCTAGCCCTTGAGTGGGCACTGAGAAGCCAGGAAGTAAATACTAGATGTAGCTGAGGGGCTTTTAATCTAGCAGAGAAGGAGCAAGCACACTTACATTCCCACACATTTAAGACAATCATACAGCTTTCAGAGGCTTGTGCAGTAATTTTTGGGCACAGGAAAGAGGACGGGGGCAGCATAGTGTTGGCATCCTCTCTTCCCTGTGGTAACTAGAGCACGTATACAAATGCGTGGAGATTGATTGCACTCATCCTCTTCTGACAGCAGAAGTGATTACTGTGGGCAGGGACCTGCTTGTGTGGATATAAAGAGGTGCAGCCTGCTGGCAGCAGACTCACTCCCATCCCTGCTGCTCATTCCCATGCCTCCATCTGCTGCAGACAGGTTTCCAGGGGCTCCCCCTCCCCTTCTGCCTCCTCTTATGTAGGTAAAGTTGCTGGGGAAATCAGCTCTACAGCCCTCTACTCTTTCCTGAAGCTTAAAAATTTACATGTATTCAGGCCGTTTGTTTTCAAAATACTCCCTTTGTTTTCCTGTTTTCCCAATGAAACCTGTCTCGTTTCTCTTTAACAAAAGTGGACTGTGGGAAAAAAATTTCCATGGTGTCACACAAAGATATTTTTTTACCACTGACAACACATGACAGAAACTCCCTAAAGGGCCCCACTTCTCATGTTCTTTCTTATCTCCTAGGATTATCAGTCCTCCCTCTCCATCCATCCTCTCTCTCTCCCTTCCCCTCACGAAGTGGGTGGCATTTGCTTTTCAGAGTTGTAGGCGCACAGCTTCTTTTCAGAGCAAGAGGCTTTATGTTCATGCCTGGCTGCCACACCACATGGATGACAAGTCCTGCCCAGGGACTGAGTACCCAGTCCCTGTCCCTCCCTGCACAGGCTTTTCCCCCCCTGGTCCCAGGAAAGCCACTGACAACTTTTTTGGCCACAACAGTTGCGATTCGATCCAGACCAAAGCTGCACCAGAAACCAAGTGGTAGCAGGAGTTCAGTCCTCATGGCCTCAAAGGAAAACTCATGAGCTTCATCACCTCTGGCCAGATTATACTCTATTCCAAGGAATCACTTAAAAAGCATCTCCAAGGTTTCTGACCCTATTTATGAGCTGGTGTAGCCATGGAAACAGTAGTTATGCCAGAAATAGCAGATCACTTGAATGACAAAGAAAACACGAGTTTACAAGACAGTGATTTTTCCACAGGCTGACTGAGCTCATGGGACTGTGGGAGGAAATCCCAGCTGAGACACAGACTCAGGGATGCGGCTGATAAGGGCTGTGGTTGGTGTGGGCCACAAAACCTTTTGAAAATTATCTCTACAAGCTTGTGCCACATCCTTGGGAGATTTTGTGCCTTATTGATAGAGATTTATCACTTGCCACAAAGATACACCTAACTGGAAGTGAGCAGAGAATCAACCACACAGTAAAATGTTGGTTTCACTCCCGAAGATAAGCGGCCTACTAACTGAGTCTGAATCCCTGGTGAGATAACCATGGTAGGATCTGGATTTAGAATGGGATTGTCAATTGGTCTCATAGAAGATCAGTGAGGTTGTCATGTCAACAGAATTTTGGTGAGAAACTCAATGTAGTAAGTTGCCTGTAAAAGAAGACTCACATGCTGTAATCCTCCTGCAATGCCTCATGTCATTTGTCCTAGTGTAGAAAAGAGAAACAGATACAGGGGATTGGGCTTTGCCTGGCAGAGATATTTGGTTGTTCGAATACATGAAAATCAGTCCATCAAAAATGCACAGAAGAAAGCACGCCCATGGATAGTTTTATCATTTTTCATCCAGGAAATCATGCACAGTTATTTTGGTGTCAGGATTAAGCATCTATAACAGCCCGCAATAAACGGGGTGTGCTGACTTTGGGAATCAGTGCCTGCTGCTGGATACAAAAGCTGTGTTCAGTGCGTCCAAGCTCAGCTCGCAGAAGAGCCTGATCTTGATACTCATTTCCACTTATGCCCTGGAGGCTTCTCTGGCAACAGGGCAGAGATGAAAGAGGATGAGGTCTGTTTTTCCACTACCAGGGCTCTAGAGGGAGATTTCCATGACTGACCTGAAGAAAAGGGTCCTTTGAGGAAATATAAATCAAGTCATAAGGTTCTGCTGAACTATCAGCAATGGCCCTGTCTGTGCTACAAACTAGGCATTGGGAACATGACTAAGTCCTCAAGCCAAATGGCCACTGCCAAGGCTTCTTCAAGAAAAATGAAGTCCCTGCTTTTCTCATTCAGTCAAGGGCGCTCTACTTGTGCATGTAAGAACATCATTACAGGCCCCAGGCATTCAGGCACAAATGCTTTAGGACATTCTGGGGCTTTTTATAGCAGATGATACAAAACCATGTAGTCTGTCCTACACTTCATTAGTTACCAGAGAGTTATGTTTTCTTCTGAGTAGAAAGTCTGGCCTTTCTTGGAACATATAACGAAGTCTTAGCATCTCACACTCACCAGGCTGCTATGTTAGCATGATTTTAGTAACTTACAGAAACTTTTCCCTGATTGGCATAAATAAAAGGAAAACCAAAAGGAATCCTCTCCCCTCTCTCTTTTTTTTTGATAACCCTTTTCACCATCAGATCTCAAAAGAGAGAACTAAATTTTTACCGTTCTTATTTGTAAATACAGAAGAGATGCTGGAGAGGAAGTTCACAGACTTGCAGATGAGACTCAGCCATGCAGGCATCTGCTGTGGAGACTGATGTTCTTGGCCATGCAGCACAAAAAGCTCAGTTGTTTCTAACTGCTCTGTGATTCACTGTTTAAGAGCATCCCCATGCTCATTGCAAAGCTGTCCCATGAGAAAGCAGTATCATTAGTGAGCATTCTTTCTGGGCACTAACTTTGTTGATGTCTGCATCCAGGCTGTTGGTAATGACACAGTAGCACTGAGCTTGTTAGATCATTTTAAAAAGCATCTTTTCTTTCTTGCTTTCACTCTGCCCGCAATTAAAATATCCACTTTTTAATTTATAAGATTATTTCTCTCCTGAATGACATTTACAGAACAAGCTCAACATTAATATACTGAACCAAAACTTAGCATTTTTCCCTTTTTTATCAAACCCAGGTAGTTAATCTGGTTATCTAGGTGACTGCTATAAATCAGAGCTTGTGGTTGTTCTTAAAAATGTACCTGAATCACACAGTTTCCACAGTATTGTCTCAAGGGTCTTATTCAGATTTTTCTTTTCTCATAATTGATTCCTTCTGTATGAACTACATGCCATGTACCTGTGAACAGTGATTAAATGACACGCTAGTGCTCTCTAAAATGATCATGCATTGAACTAAACAGAGAAGTAATACTGCCTTGTTAAAAAAAAAAAAGAGTGTGTTTTTATTTAAATAGAAATCAGATAGTCCCAGAGTTTTATTGAGTTTAAAACAGTGAAGCAAATGATTCAGTGTCACTGGGCTAAGAAGAAGAAACTGTACACAAGTCAGCTCCAGATGTCTTCTTTCCTGACAGCTCCTTTTATCATCTTTTTTTTTTTTTTTTTTTTAAATGATCGATTCTTTTTCCTTGGCAACCAGCAGCCCAAGAATGGAAGGCTCTTCTAAACATTTTGGTAAAATGTTTCTTTCTTCTTCTTAGGGGGGCACATACCTTCCCATGTCTTTCACACCATGCAACAGACATATTCTTCTTTCCTCCTCCTACCACATAAAAGCACCGCTGTGCAATCTCATTCAGATCAGCTCTTTGCCACCATTATTATGATTTTTTTCATGTAACAGTTGAGGCTTTCAGAAAGAAATGATTGCTTCTGGGGAGCATCTCACACTCTCCTTGGGAACATTTGACTAATGGGCAGAGGAGGCAGCTCTTCCTGCTCCATTATCTTGTCTCTTGGGTTGCTGCTCAGCTCCCAGACACATCGATGCTAAATGCTCTAGCTGCCATGTGATAGCAGATCCCTGGTGGAAATAACTGTGGAAGCAGAAAAGCCAGGGGATGAAAATCTGAATCAATTTTTTTTTTAATTTTATTTTCTCCTTTTATTGCTTAGGTGTACTGCTAGTGCTAAGTCTTCTGTTTTCCCCTCAGGATCTTGCACAAGTGTAGAGCTTAATGTTGTAATGTTTGTTTGTTTGTTTTTGTTTTTAATGGCCTTTCACTGTCAGATTCCAACCTTTTTTTTTTAATCTAGATCCTCTACACTCTTGTTTCCCACTGAAGGTACACACCTCTACAAAGTGCATTGAAGCTTCTTACTGGGAGGCTGCTAAGGATATTTCTGTGCCAAGAACCTGGAATTGCAGCTTGCTTTCTGGTCCAGTCAGGCATCATAAACACACCATAGACTAAGTGAATTGTTTAGTAATCATCATTGCATGTGGGGCATGCACATGTTGCACAAAGGATGTTCTGACAGTTTTGTATACATGAAGATTTATTTGTGGCACAATGACAGCTGTTGGCATACTTTGACTGTAATGCTGAAAATTATTTCTAGAAAGAAAAAGAAAATAAAGGAAAAGGAGAGAGAGAAAAAGGGGAATTTTTTTCCACTGGCCAGATGTCAAGGGCAGTGATGGGGTCCCATAGGAGCATCCTCCTCTGAGGACTCTCTCCAGTGGTGCAGGTGATGACAGTGAAAATGACCAGTATGATGATTTCTTGCCTTGCTTTCCCTTAGCATGATATACTTTTCATCAAGACCCACTTAAACTCCTATGGGTTATTTCTGGGTGTGTTTCTATTAGATCTGAGAGGAGAACACTCATCATGTGCAAATGCTGCACATTCATTGCTTGTTCAGCTTCCGTGAATATATGACATTGGATAATATTTACCGAGAATTTAAATAGCCATTGGTGCTTTTGTTGAACACCACATTTGTTTTTCTCCTTTATACACTGAAGTCTACAATACAAGAGAAATAGAAGGAGTGGGAGGAACAGCAATTCTCACACCAGTTCTTCCATGAGAATCTACCATAATAACGCTGTGGGGGTTTACGGAGGCAGGGCTGTGAGAGCAATAACATGTGAGCAGCACAAGTGCAATAAAGGAAAAACGTTGGCACAGAGAGGCTGCTAGTTACTGTCTCATGGGGTCAGAGGGAGGTTATATAGAGAGAGGCATGCAAGCAGCATGCCCTGAGCTACAGGCAAAGCACCAAGGTACATAAGGCACCTAAGAGCTAGTCAGAGGCTGGACACAACCTGACAAGAAGCCATAAATTCCAGTATAAAAGCAAGTTCCCTGTTGAGAGTAGTGTTTAGCACAGGAATGTCAGGGTGCAGCTGGCAAGGGAGATTTCCCAAGGTCAGCAGAGGAGGAGAGGATTCCACAGCTCTCCTAATTTAGTCCCAGCTTCAGCTCTGGCTGTTTCAGAGGAAAGTCACAACACAGGGAGGAGTGCTTGAATAAATACCTCCAACACCCTGCCTGATGATCAGCTTAGAACTGGGATTTGATTACACTTGCTGAGATTTGACCTTACATAACCACCTGTTTTCTTAGAGGTCCTAAAATAATCAGTCCTCTTTTAAATCCAGCTCTGGTGGGCAACTTCTCCAGGACACCTTCACCTGCAGAACACTGACTTCTGCCACAGCACCTAGTGAGGGATGGAGAGCAAAAGCTGCTTTCCTGCATGCTAGGCTCTGGAGTGCAGGGGATGCAGAGAAGACACTCCTGCTTCCCAATGACAGGGACCATCTTCCCTTCACCAAGCCCTGTCTTCTCCCTCACCCCCCTCCCTCCCACTTAGCTCTCCCTCTCTCTCCTTCACAGCTGCTCTGTCCATCCTCAGCCTTTCTTAGGCTAGCCTCTGGAGGAAACTGGCTCTGTTTTGCCCCTATTCTCTCATCCCCAAAGAAATCCTTTTCCTTCCTCTGTCTTCCTGTTTTCCTTGCTCCCCCAGGGGATTTGAGTCATCCAGAAGTGACATGTGAAGTCTTTGCACACCTTCAGGCTTGTGATGGGGGTTATGGGATTAGCACTTTAACAAGCCTGAAAGCTGCTTAGACAAGTATTAAATCTCCAATCTCTCCATCTTTCAAAGAAATCACTTCTGGAGGAGTTGGAGAAATCGAGCCTACAGTTATGTTTTCAGGGATCAGCTCTTCATCCAGCTGACAGCCCTCAAGTCTGGTGGCTGGGTGGTTTGAAGGGATTCCCATGGGATTTGGGGTTGGGAAACCCAGTTAAACCCTCACCAGGGGCTCTGTGTTGGCACCTCAAAGTGCCTTCTGTCTCCATGCTGAATATTGGCTCCCTTTCCTGGCATTTTACCTAGCCTCCATCCCTTCCCTTCCCTTCCCTTCCCTTCCCTTCCCTTCCCTTCCCTTCCCTCTGCAGCACTTTAGAACAGGTGAATAGCACCAAGTAAGAAGAAAACAGGCACCACTTCTCCTAGGCACAACAGGATCCACCGTAGGATGCTGATTTTTAAAGCCAATCCTGGGGCAACTTGTGCCTGTGTTTTATTCATACAAGATGAACTCATGCTTCATTGGCTGTATCATCCTGTTTATCCCACTTAACTGAGAGTCAGAGAAGGCAGTGCTGGGATTACCAAAGAGTTAGGTGGCACCTCGTGGTGCAGTGAATGCTCCCTGACATGGCAGGGACGGGTCTCATGTCTAAGCTCCCTGATCTGTCACCTTCCCCAGCTCCCATCTCCTTGTGACTGCCTCAGGACCAGATTACCTCCTCCCATCTCTGCAGGAAAGAGGATCTCTGTACGTAGTGATTGACACCATCTGGGGACACCATCTAGGGGACACCCACGGCCAAAACTGACGCTTACCTTGCAGCACTTGCTGACGTGAATTTGCTGAACTGTGAGGTTGTCTTCCCAGCATGTCACCTCTAGCCTTCCTGGAGACTGTAAAAAGCTTGAGGAGGAGGCAAAACTCATGACAGTGACAGGATTCAGCACCATTGTTCATTAGAGAGAAATCTAAGTTAGTAACACTATGTACTGAGTAGTTCCAAAACAAATCACTTTACAAGAGCAGCATAAAAAAGTATTACTCTGTTGAGCCTCTTAAAACTACAAAAATGCATTCCCTTCCTGGACTGAATCTCTTTTTATTTTTCCCCTCAGGGCTTCCAGCCTGGGAAATTTCAGCTCCAAATTAGATAGTTTTGGAAATTAAAAGTAGGTGAAGAGATTCTAACAGGTGAAATTTTTCTGGATTAGTCACTTCTAAATAAAATAGTTCTGTTCCTCAAGTGCAGCAACCTGTTCTGAAAAGATGGAGATGACATTTAGCAGCACAAAGCTGCAATGTACCATCACTGTAACAAACTCAAATCCAGAAATACTGGATACCTAATGGCAACAATCCAAATTCAAATAGAAAAAAAAACCACCTAAATTTTTGATCTTACAGTTCTAAAGAAAGTCAAGGTTTGTTGTTTCCAATAAGGTGCTACAGACATATATGACTGCTGGGAGTACAGGCTGTGTAGTTGAAGGATATGTGTTCAAAGTTTTGCATAAACTATTTGAAATAAGCTCAGACACTAGCAGTTGATCACGCCTATTAATGTGGTCTATTAATTGTACAACCAACTGTTATCAGTGGGGTAAAATTAAATAAGATCTAATAATAATATTTTAAGTAAAAAATATTATTTTCCAACTAAGAACACCTTTGAAATTTTACCATGTTTTTTGCAATAAAGCAGGTACACTTTAGCTGTTGTCCCTGCCTCCCTCTGTCCCAGGCAAAAGAATCAGCTGGGGCTGGACACTCTCTGCCAAGACATGATCTTCATGGCATGGCATCAGTTTGTCAGAGATTACATACTTGGTGGTAGAGATTTGCTTTCAGTGATGTTCTGCTCCATCATGGTTCAAATCTTTCCTTTCTTCCAGCAGAGCAGTGACCTGGTTCCCCAGCAGGATGTCGGATATTCTGACCCAAGGGATCATGCCTGGTTTCTAAGTTCCCATCTGCTTGGCATACTGTGATTCCAACATCTCCAGCTCCTTCTCACACTGCTTACCATAGGAACATGAAGCACAGAGCAATTACATGATGTCCCCGTGATTAATAATGACTAATTTCTAATCTAGGAGTAAAATCTGTTTCCCCTGCATGCTAGGCAGATGAACCCATGTAGGCCGAATGTGCATACATATGGTGGCACAGAGCTATAGATCCCTATACCTTTATGCATATTTGTGGATAGACTGATCTTAACTTATACTCACATGCGTTTAGAAACAGTGTGCAAATAGCTGCGCAAAGGCACACACAGTCTGATGTTTAACTAAAAAGAAACCCACAAAAGAGACCAAGCTAATCTCAACTATTCCTCAGCAAGAATGGTTGCAATAACACTAGCTCGAATTGCACTGTTCACAGTCGCTAAAGCCAAGGAAATTTCAAACCAAGCCATGAGTGAACAGTAACCTCAACCCACATGTCCTCCCAGCTAAACTGTGCTCTGATCTCTCCATATAAACTGGGAAACTGAAACCAAAGAGTTGGTGCAGACAGCAAAGAAACCAAGACAAGAAGCTGATGTACAAGACACAGGCTTCCTCAAAGCCTCCCATACTTAACACATCCAACTCTTCACAGCTTTCCCAGGCCAGGACTGCTTACGTAAGCAGTATGGGTTGCCATAAAGTGGCACTGTAGTTGAAAGAATTTGCTCTGTCCTTTCCTCATCCCTGTCCCACTAAGTCACTGGTGCTGGCATAAATATTTAGCCACATTTGTCCATTATGAACAAGTATGGGGAAACCTATCTGGGTTGAAAACTCACCAATATATACTTATGCATTTGCTTGCATATTTTTTTCCCTGCTACAATTTAAACTCATCTCAGTACTGTATTCAAGTCAAGTACCTTGTGCTGGCCCAAGGGGTGGGTTAGTATAGCAGTGAAAAAGAGGGGTAGAGAATAAAATAATTTTTCTTGATGGTGAAGGTAATTCATGGAAGCTTGAAATGTTTCTGAGGCTATAGCCCCTGATAAATGAGAATCCATTGCCAGACAGACATATGCTCTGTTATTCCCTTGAAATGCATGAGGTAAGAATCATTGTGCCACCCATAGCCTAAATGAAAGCAACATCTGGCTGGAAAAATCAGTCCCCCTCTTCTGAGATCTGCTCATCCCTGAAGAAGAGCCCTTTTCCTCAGCTGTCTACAAACTTTAAAAATTTGTGTACAACAAACATTTTTTTAATGGACATGTGGATCCGGGACAGTGAATGTGAGCCCATTGGCAATAGATAAGCTTTGCTTATTTTGCTTCTGTAAATGCATTAAGAGCAGTCTACCAGTCATTACAGGCCCAGACTGTTGTTTGCAAACCAATGATCTAATTTGTTGTGCACTGAGGACTACGTACATGAAGGATTTATGTGACTGATGAACTAAGTGGGCACTCCATGAGTGGCAAAGAAAGAGGAAATCTGCTGATATTTCAGAAAGTAAGCAGTGTAAAATCCTTCAGATCAATGAAACAACCCTGGGAAACGAGAGCTTTTTCTTCCGGAGGTAACTGATCTTTGAAACTGCTTGTGTGAGAACGGCTGGGAGTTGGGAACAATAAGCTGATTAAGTGCAGCAGGTTGCAGGAAAAATAAGGTTCATAATGACCTCCATTTGCAATACCCCTTATCTTCCCACGTACGCGGGAATACACAATCTGATCCTCCGCATATTTTAATCGGTATAAATCAGCGCCAGTTTTTGAAATCGACCTTAATTACACCAGAAAAATAAACAAAATAAAAGCCTGCGGAGAAAAACAAAGACATCACCCCCCTCGCTCCCAGGCACAGCAGCCCTCACCGAGAGCCCGAAGCCGCGCACGGCGAGTACTCCCGCGTCCCTGGCCGGGCTCAGCTTCGCAGACAAAGCCCTGTGCACCTCTGCGCAAAAAGAGCGCAGCGCGGCGCCGGGCGGGCGGCAGCGCAGACAAAGCGGGGCAGGCGGCGGAGCGCCGCAGCATGCGGGGCCGCGCAGGGCTTCCTCTGCGGGTGGGCTGCTGCTGCTGCCGCGGCTCCTTCTTTTTTTTTTTTTTTTTTTTCGCTGCGTGTGAGTGTTATTTTTTTTTTCCTCTCTTCACCAACTTCCTTCCTGCTCCAACTGCCAAAGCTCGAGGCTGAGCGCTGACAGCAGAGGAGGACCCCGGCCGCAGGCGCCGCGCAGCCGGTGAGTGCGCGGGGCGGGTGGGGGCAGCCGGGCAGGGACAGCGGAGCGGGCGCACCCCCGGCCCGCTCCCCGCTGGCGCCGCGCAACTTTGCGCCTTTGTTCCCGCGGGCTGGCGGCGCTGCCCAGTCTTGCCCGGGGAGACGGGCAGTGCCCTGCCTGCAGCCGAGGGGGAAGTCAGGCTCCGCGCTGCGACGGGGCGGAGGGGCAGGAGAAGGGAAGAGACCCGCGGTCCCGGGCTGGCGGCGGGTGTATCCGTGCGGCGTGGTACCCGGCTCTCCCCGGGCAATGGGCTACCCTTCTGTCCCCGCACCCCGGGGCTTGGGATGGGGAGGCCAGGGCTGGGGGCGCTGCTGAGTCCGGTGTGTTTCTCCCCCATCACGGAAAATTACTTCCTCCCTGCTAAACCCGCTTCCTGGAGATAAGCCCTCGGCCAGGGGTTGGTTTGGAGAAGTGATGAGCAGACGGAGGGCAAGTAAAATGCTGCCCCTCTGACACCCCTTTGTGTAACCCGTGGAGGCATGGGGGGGCGAGGAGGTGCCTACTCTCCACCTTGTCACTGCCCCCTCCTGCTGCAGGTGCGAGGGCAGCTGTCCACCCACGGCACAGGCAGAGCTCAGCTGCAAAACCCTCGCACCTCTCGCTAAGGCGTGATTCCTTCTTTGCCTCCTGCAGCCATCTCTCTCTAACAGGGGTCCCTAACCCTGCCCTTGCCCTCTGCCTGCTGTTTCAGGGGTGCTGCCAGGCCTCATAGGTGCATGTGATGCAGGACTGTGGGCTGTGGCTACAGGAACGCAAGAAAAATGTGGCAGGGCAAGACACAAGCCACACAGATTTCTCCTTGCCTAGAGCAATACAGGGTTAATTCTCTCATTTTAGTGAGGCTGTTGGTCTCGGTGGGGGGCTCTATATTGGCCCTTCGCCTGGGCAGTGGCACAGAAGCTCAGGAACCCGACAGCAGCATGGTATCTCTGGGGAAGCAGTGGTGCCTGAGCTCAGGAATGTGTCTCAGCTTGCAAAGGAGACCAGCTCCAAAGCTGGAGCAAGCAGGGGCAGGAGCCGCTGAGATGGGAGCTTTCCTCTTGGTCACCGCCTGCCTTGGAATTTGGCAGGAAGGCAATGTCAGGTCCACGGCTTGGGGAAAAATGCCAGAACTTGGTCTGATCGGTGCCATCCTGAGACGCCTGTGAGTCAGGGGTTGTTCATCCCAGACAGCCTGGCTGGTCCTGTTCCCTGCAGGCTCTTGCTGTTGGCACAGCAGGTTGTCTTTCCACCTTACAGGGAGGTTTTCGGAACCTAAAAGCATTCCCCCTCAAGTGAACCCCCCCCTTTGGGCTGGCAGGGACAGTTTCTGCGGCATGTGTGATGCAAAGGGCAGGGCTGAGGGATGAGGAGCAACCAGCTGGTCCAGTCCTCACTCTGCCTTTTCTGTGCTTGTGGACAGAGATGTCTCTTTCCATCTCCTGTGTCTGACCCTCTCCTGTGATAAACCACAAGAGGTGGACACAGGAGGATGGAGGCAGGCAGGCACCTCTGGTATGTGCTTGTATTGGTGGTAGATGCAGCCTGGTATTGTGAGAGAGCTTGGGACAGTGCTCAGACCTGCAGCTGGAGCCCAAGTGGAAGGCAAGACTTGGCAGTCGCTGTCATGGCTAATCACAGCCTCTTCCTGTGCCAAATGTGGCACTGAGGGGATTGTGAGGATTTCTAAGGTGACTGTGCTGGGGCCACAGAGTGGTGGGGCATGTGTAATTGTTGCTTTCAGGAGGGAGCTTTTGGTTTCCTTTCTCGTGAGGACAAGCTCAAGGGCCTGTCCTACAGGCCTTTCCTATGGTATTTGGGTACTTCACACTCCTAGAGCTGGGGCATGAACTGAGCCAGGGTTATTCAGCTGCTAGGACCTGCTTTTTTTCCTGCTTATTTGGATTGAAATTCCCTTTTATTTCCCAGTTGCCCACTCTGTACTAGTTCCTCACTCACCACAAAATTGCAAAGTCGTCTTGAGATGACCATTTCCAATTAGAATACCTGACTGAATCTTGTTGTTTGTAGCACGCCAATGTACCATTCGTTGATTATTTTTCTTCCCAGCACTGGAATTGCTCTGAGAAGTCTGCATACTACTCAGCGTTGCCTGATACCACTTGCTGATTCATCTTGAGCAATTGTTTTTTCTTTTTCTTTCTTTTTTTTTTTTTTTGTATTTCCTTTCTGTTTTAATGAATGAAAAAACTATCCCATTAGCTCCCGGTTTAACTTTTGGGACCAGGGGCAAATGTTAAGGCCACAGCTGCAGAGAAGGACAAATGATTTGTTTGGAAAATTGCAAATAAGCAAGCAAAAGGGGACTTTTTAGTAGGGACACTCTCAAAGAAGCATAAGAGGAAGTGAACTGAATAATCTGTGTAGCTTGACCAAATCCTCTTGCTGCCAAAGAACAAGGAATGGCTTGGCCATTTGTGGCAACTGCCACTGTACCAGGACACTGCTCTGTTTTTCAGCCTTCCTCTGAAGAGTAGGAAGGTGGCTGGGACCATGTGGCTGGCTCTGTGAGGCAGGCAGCTGACTAGAGGGGACCTGGTGCAGCACTGCTTACCTCTCCTGCCTGTCTCCTGTTCCCCCACCCCATGCTCTGGCTGCCCACTGGTTGATATTTCCCTGCTCTGGCTCCCATTTGGGTTGCCACCCAAGCAGTTTTGCTGCCCTTCTGCCGTTCAGCGGTGCATGTCCCAGCCGTGCTGACTGCGGCTCCCACTGTCCTGCCTCTCCACTCCCAGAAGCCCCACTGGAGCAGCACGGTTATGCGTGGCTGTTCTGTGGTCACCACCATGCTTCTTTCCTCAGTGGGAAGGAGTCCTGATCAGTGCCTGAAGTGAGCTGTTAGTGGGAGCACACGGAATGCCAGCAGATAGACTATCCTGCCCACTTCCTTGAGAACTTCAGCTGACGTGCTAATCTAAGGAAGTGGCTGTCAGGTATTCCATCTTTCTATGAAATGTGGCTTTTAACCCATTATGAGAGGGCGAATGAAACATCTGTCCTTGGCTTTATTCGTGTTTCTCTGTGCTCCAGTGTGTAGCAGTGGCTCTTTGTGCGAGATAGCAGGCAGCACTGAAGCCTTGTACAATGGCTTGTAATTGCAGGGTTGCTGGCCACAACTGTGCTGCAGAGTGGCTGTAAATCACTCTGGTTTCAGCCTCTGCTCCTGCACCTCCTCCCTGGGAGGGAAGAATGGTGTAGGTCTGCGTGTGCGCGTGGTGCCTGCAGGGAGAGAGGAGTGGGGGTAGAGGGGGATTGTGTTTGAGCCAGAATATCAGCACAGCAGTGTCGGGATTGCAGCCGATCACCGTCGCCATTTGCCTGTAGGAATCCTGCTGCCTTTGGCACTGGGTGGGTGCCTGCCTGTCAGGGGGACTGAGACACACTGTGCCTGGAGTGAGAGCCCCCAGGGACACTACCCCCATCCAGAGTAATCTCATTGACCGTCCCTTCCTCTGTTACCCAGACCAAGTCACCATGACTGAGAAGACCCAAGAACCTCATGTGGAGGATGATGATGATGAGCTGGATGGGAAACTCAATTACAAACCTCCTCCCCAGAAAACACTGCAGGAGCTGCAAGAGTTGGACAAAGATGATGAAAGCCTCGCTAAGTACAAGAAATCCCTGCTGGGAGATGGACCTGTGGTAGTAGGTAGGCTGGGGTACACTGATGGGGAGGGACTGGGGAGATGTACTGCGACGGAGTGCTGTGGGGATGAGGTAAGGTAGGTAGCTTCAAAGAAGAGGGATCTTGTTTGACCAGGGACATGCACTGCTTGTGCTGGAGGACTGGGGATGGGCAGGTGGAAAGATGGATGTAAAGTAAGCATGAAAGATGCTCTGAGTGCTAGGAGTTAGGAACATTACTGGGGAGTGCTGGCATCAGAAAAGGACTTGTGGTGGGAGATGTGTGCGTCTCGGAGGACTTTTGAGGGGTGAGGAACATGAAGGGATCAGCCTATGCTGAAAGGTGGTCTTGTTGCTCAGAATGATCTTAAGAAGAAAGTTTTCTGTAGCGGAAAGACCACCTCTAGGTATTGTGATGGAGGCCAGAGGGATCCATGTGGAAGGACTGGGTAGACGTGTGGTCCTATTGTGCTAATGAAGCCTGGCATTACTGGGTGTTTCATGAAATGCAGTTTCTGTGTAGGAAGGCATCCCTGTTTCTTCAGAGTAATTCCCCTCCGATTGCATTTAATTTTGTGAGCTGACAGCTTCCTCCTGACTTTTCCTACCTGCAGACCCAACAGCTCCCAATGTGGTGGTCACCCGACTCACTCTGGTATGTGACTCTGCTCCAGGACCGATCACTATGGACCTTACAGGTAGGCACAGGCTCTGCCCTTGATCACAAAGGGGAACAAGCAAAGGCCCTGGCATGCTCCAAGAGGGTTTGTCCTTGGGGTGCTAGAGTGGGTTTTAGAGGAACTCTGAAGGCATCTTAGCCTTGTTTCTTATTTTAAGGTATACACATATGAATACAAAAGGAGATGTAACAGAGAAAAATGTTAAGGGTCTTTTTCTTCATCTAGACTGCTCCAGGAGCTCCTGGCTTTCTCCTGCCATCTCTGCTTACTTCCTTTCAATGAGACTTCATGAGCACAGGGGATGTGCATGCATTTGGGTAACAGGCTGAATTGAAACTTCAGAATCAAGCAATACTGCAGTTCCGCTCCTGGGGACATGGGGAGAAAACCTTATATGGGCTTTTCTGCAGAGAGAGGAAGCTGGGCCTGGAGAGGCAGAGAAGCTTCCTGTTCACCCAAAACCACACAGAACCCTGCACGGCCCAGGCAGCCTTCCAAGCTGGGCAGGAGCTGTGAAACATGCTCCTTTCACCCAAGCCAGGGCTGGGCATGGATGGAGCATACACACACTCCTGCATATGCTCAACCAGTCTGTGCATAAACATCTTTATGTGTATGTGCCCAGACCTGTGTCTGTTTAGGCATTATCTTCTGTGGGCACAGATAGATGTGTACATCCAGGCATTTCTGTGTATTTTGTACAGATGTCTGTGTACTCCTTTTACAGGTGTCATCCTTCAAAGGGATGCTCACCTCTGACAGCAGCCCCACCCCCATCTTCCCCCTGTGCATGGTGTCTCCCCACTGTGACATCTCTAGCTGACAGCTTGATCCTCTCCTTGCAGGTGACCTCGAAGCACTCAAGAAAGAGACCTTCGTATTAAAGGAAGGTGTGGAATACAGAGTTAAGATCCACTTCAGAGTGAGTTATTTTCCTCCCAGTTGCTTCTTGTCAGTTACTGAGGCCAGTCAGTGGCAGTCTATCAGATAACTAGAGCCAGGCAGCATGCTTGCCCAAAAGCTGAGCACTTGTAAAGTTCCTCTGGCTTCAGGTGTTGTTCTACCCAACAAGGGATGAGGTATTTCCAGGAAATTACTTCTGCTTGCTCACCCCTTGGAGGAAGTTGACTTCTGTTTGCTCACACTGATAAACAGCAAGTGGTTTAAAAGCCAGATGGGTAGTTTTGGCTGAGTTGGGTTTTGCTTTTTAGCCACTGGAAAATCTTTACTTCACACTAAGTGGAAATGAACAGGGAGAAGAGAGAATGGCTATTCATGAAGTACTGATTCAATCAGTATTACTGGGCTTCATGTACACATAAAAAAGATGTAATATTGCAGCATTTGGCTGAAGATACCTGAATTCTTCAAGTTGTGATACAACCAAATGGGCTCATTTCTCCCTCACTCCCATGAACCTGTGGGTCAGCCATTTATTCTGTTTACAGCTGAAAATGAAGCTTGGCCATGCTGCAGTGTGGCATCCAGCACTGAACTGATGATCTCCACAAGTGCTTGCTTCAAAGCTGGGCTTGGAAGAGAAGGCAGGAAGGAAAGGAAGATAATTCTCCTGAGACAGATGAGGGAGGATGTTAATATTGTGGGTTCTGTAGGGCAGATTTCCCTTTTTCTCTGAGGCTTGCTGTCTCAGAGATGATTGTCCCCCAGTGCTCTCCCCAAGACACCAGCTCTCTTTTGTGCTGTGAAACATTTCCACCTGTATCTGCGCCCTGTTGACAGGAGATACCTGAAGCCAGACAGGTTTTTCTAACTCCCTCCCTCAGTTCCATGGCTGGTAAGGGCTCATACTGTGTGAATTCTACCCTGGGATGTAAGAGCATCTGTCCATCTTGTTTTCAGATTGAGTAGTGTACACTGCAGGAAGGCAGTGTATGCTGGAGGGGAGCAGCAGTGGAGACATCCAAGCTATCCATGGGAGATTTGAGAAAAGATTATGAAAACTGTCCCTCTGTCTTTTGAGAAGAGACTTGCCAGCTCCCCATGGAGGCTAGAGGGCAGCTGGAAGTGTTCAGCTGATCTTGCCTACCCATTTAGGCTGAAGGGATGACTAGTTACCCATGTATGGTTTTCAATATGAAAATTATTAAACAGGAACTCCCTGCTTCACTTTTCTTTGTCCTCATCAGCATGTCTTGAGAACCTGACTGATGTGCTCCAGTCAGCTTCAAAGTTGGGCAAAGGATGGGGAAGTGCAGGAGATGCACAGAGGCTGCTGTAGGTCTCCAGGTACCTGTGGAGAAATTGTTTTAGGGACTTGAGGCTCCCTGGTGTAGGGAGCCAAGATGGGTATGTCCCTAAGGAGGAGGAAAATCATCAGATACAGAACCAACACTCTCCTCTTAACACTTACTTCTGGTTACTTCTTGCAGGTAAACAGGGACATTGTGTCGGGACTGAAATATGTGCAGCACACCTACCGGACAGGGGTGAAGGGTAAGAGCCCTGCATGCCCTGCACCCCTCTGCTCCTACCTGTGTGATCCCTCTTCTCAAAGAAGTGTTCCTGCAGCTCTGGACTGGGACAGAGGCTCCCTTGGTCCCAAGTCCCACCCTGTGCTAGCATGCGGGAGGTGACTTCTCAGCAGAGTGCATAAGCCTGCTTCACCCAAGACAGCTATTTCTTGTTTTGTGCAAACTCAGTATGAGCCAGCTTTGGGATCTGTATGCTGCACCGCTGTCTGCAGCAAAGTCCACAGAGACTCTGCTTAGACAGTGCTTGCCAGGAATTGCCTCTCCATACAGAGCTCTTTTCCTCTTCTCCATCACCTGTGCAGTGGTTTAACTTGTGTGGAGCTTCCCACCCTCTGAAAGCTCTTCAGAAGCACTTGGTGAAATTCAGACCTGCTCTTTGAAGCTTCTCGTTGTGTGCAGGGCCCTGTATTTGCCCATGGGTTCTCCTCAGTGCTGCTCTGCTTGGACAAGGCAGAGGAAAGCCCCATTTTGCACACACACATCCCACAGGCATTTTCATGCAACCACCTCTAGGGCTTCAGCATCCTGTTCAGCACACATAACTGGTGTCTTTATACCAGGAAAGAGAAGTAGTGGGAAATCTACCTTGATTTTCTACCTTGAGCCATATGCTGGATGTACTCACACCCTTCTAGCAGCACATGCATGTGAGAGTGTATGGGCTGAGTTGCCTGTTCACCAGCCCATCCATCCATGTTATCCTTCTAGCCGTCCTTATGCTTCACTAACCCACTTTTTCCACTGATTCTGCTCTCCTTTGCTGACATGGACTGTCCCTTTCTCCCCCATCTCCTTTCTGCTCTTTTGCTCATGGCTTCCTCTCTCCCTTATCATTCCCCACCTAAGGGGCTTTATTCCCTGTGGATTGTTTTCTCCTAGTGGACAAAGCCACATTCATGGTTGGCAGCTACGGACCACGGCCAGAGGAGTACGAGTTCCTGACACCTATTGAAGAGGCTCCTAAGGGTATGCTGGCTCGAGGCACCTATCACAACAAATCCTTCTTCACAGATGATGACAAGCATGACCATCTCACCTGGGAGTGGAACCTGTCCATCAAGAAGGAATGGACAGAATGAGTTTACCCAGTTTGCCTTCCCCCTTCCCATCCCCTTGCCTCCTGCACCAGTCTCCAGGTGGGCCATGCCCACCACTGCTCCTTCCTGCCAGCATCACTGGCCACAGCCCTGGCAGCCCTTCCCGGAGGTGCTGGGGCTCTGTGCCAGCCTTGCTCGATGCCCAGCCCTGCAGGTGGCCTTTGCTGCTTCTTCTGATACACTGAAAATGACCCAACCGTTCTCACCACCGCCCCATCATGACACCATAACGGGTTAAATTGGGAAGCATCTCTCTCCCTCTGCCCCAGTACTTCCTTCTGTTGTCCCCATCTCTCCTGTACCAACTCGGGTCCCGGAAGTGCCTTTTCGAGGAAACAAGATCACCTGGCAGGGCGGACTGGTCCCTGGAAAATCCCAATCTTGAGTTACACTTGCCATATGCTCTGACTCATTGTAAATGGTTACTTACCTCCCGTGATGGTCTCCTGGTCTGTATCTGGTGCCCTACCCTGTTAAAATCCATCCTTGTGCAGGCAAAGCCAGTCAGGGGGAATGCAGCTAGATGCCGTAACAAGACTTCAGTGTCCAAGAATAAAACCAGTTTCTTTCTTCTTTTCTGCATGAGTGTCACATTCTTTTCTAGAGCATGTTTTTCAGTGATGTGTATGTGAAGAATGCATTATAGGAAGGCTTAAGAGCATATTTCAGCAGGGAAATAGCCCTCCTCCTTCAAAACATCAGCCTTACTCTGTAAGCAAATTATTTCAGAACTGTTTCCTTCAGGAATTTCATGAATCCTTTGAAGCTCAAAGTCTGGGCTGTGATGGGGATAGACTCCAGGGGTAGACAGCCCCCACCTCTCATCCCAGATGGCAGCTGAATGAGCCAGGGAGCTATAACATACCCTTCTGATGTTTTAACACCGTAGCAGCTGTTCCTCAGAGCTAATGGCAGACCTGCATGTCCCCGTGGCTAGCCTGCTGGCCAAGCACAGTGGAACATCAGCCTCTGGGATCCAGCACCTGGAGAGGGATGTTTTTAACCTAGCTGGGGTGCCTGGTCAGAAAGGTGCAGGGCAGCTGAGATGTCCAGTACTGTGGGTGAGGACACACCAAGGGCAGTGTTGGTGCAGCTCTCCAAGGCTGTTTCTGCACAGCAGGGAGGGGCTTTCTCCAGCCAGGCAGTTATCTCAGGAGCTGAAGGTTTTGGCCTGGGCCAGCTGCTCCCTTCCCACCACCTCAGGAGAGGTTGTGAGTCCTCACGGCAGCTGACGTGTCTCTTGCCAAGGAGAGGACCGGAGCAGGGTGGCATGGCGAGGAAAAGGCAAGCTGGTACCGTGGCCACATTTGTCTTCCCATTCCTCCTTGTTATCCTGCTTACCAGATGCTCCCGAGCGGGGTGTGCTGGAGGTGATGACTCTGCATCCCACAGTAAGTGAGCTTTCTTCCTGCTTCAGGGAAAGGCTGGGTCTGCTGCAGGGAGTCCTCCTTATCCAAGGTATGCTGCACAGACATTGTGTTGAGCTTGCAGGAGAGGTGTGTGGGTGAGGTGGGGATGCTTGTGTTGGGGGCATCCTCTTTGAGCTGCTCTGTGTGTACACTCTGCCCAACCCTGACCTTTGCTCTGCAGGCACAGCCAGCACCACAGAGAAACCTGTCCTGTTAAACAACATTGAAGATGCTGAAGCCTTCGTCAGCAGTGCAGAGGTGGCAGTCATTGGATTCTTCCAGGTGTGTTCACAGCACCTCCCCTCTGCCAGTCGTGAGCCCTATCCCACCCTGATGAGAGCATGAGGCTGGATGTGATGCAAACATCTGCCGAAGGCAGCTGTTGTCCCAAAAGGTGCTGAGGCTGTGACAGGCACGTGGAGGGATTAGGTGATGGGTCACAGAGAGAGTACAGGGAATTTGGTCTGGGAATGGAAAAGGAGATGGAGACAGAGAGGAAGATGAAAGAGACTCTAGGAGCCCTGGTGCAGGAGAAAGGGAAATGCTGCAGGGGAAGCAAAACAGAAATGTGCATGGTAGAGAAACAATGTTGGTGAGGGGTGAGTGGGAACATCAGTTATGTGCTGTAGTCAGCAAAGACAGTACGGCACTGCCTGTGTGATAGGGCTGAGGAAGCGAAGTCTCAGGGAGAAGTGATAGCACAGGTCTGCTGAAATCCAAGAGAGTTTGGGCTCAGGCTGCAGCCTCCTCGTAGGGAGGGTGTAGGCATGGGCTGTGTCTCACTGCTTTGTTCCCCAGAGTAGATATCCTTGAGATCTCTGTCTCTTTTTGTCTAAATTCCATTGAATTCAACGGTGAGTGACAGGTACAAGTCCCTTGGCCCCAAAATGGCATGAGTATTTTTCCTTGCACCTTTTTCCATGTTTTTTTGAGCTCCATTCTCCTCCCTGCTGCCCACACACTGCCTCATGTCAGAGAAGGCTTAAGACTTTCAAAAACACGTCCTTCTGCAAGCACCTTCCTCCTTCTGCCCTGTGCCTGGGGCTGGAGGGCAGTCTAGGGAGGGCATCATGCTCTTGGTACAGGGCAGTGGCGTCTCACAGCCCACCACAAAGTGAGGATCGATGGTGCTGCCTGTGCAGTGCAGGCAGCAACAAGTCTGGGAGTGAAGGAGGCTTATGCCCCAGGAGTTTTGTAAGCACTGATCACAGAGCACCAGCCGCCTCCACTTCGGTGCCTGCAGGCAATTGGAGCTCCTTGGGGGTTGCTCTTGCAGCGCTAAAGCTGTACAAACCAGCCAGGCAATCTGCACACGCAGAATGAAAGTGCTGAGACGCCTCCTTCCCCGAGGGTAGCTGGCAGAGCTATACCCAGAGCCTCTTCCTGAGCTGCAGCAGGCACATGGCTCCTTTTCTCTTGTGCCACAGTGATCTCCTGCTGCAGGATTTCATTCTTCAGAGCCAGACAGGAGGCTGCTGCCGTGCAGCCCCAGCTGCCAGGGCACGAGGCAGCAGCCAGAGACATGTCGGGCATTCAGTGCCTGAAGCATGGCAGGGCTGCGTTTGAATAAGATAAAGTAGATAAAGACGTATGTGTGCCATGAAGGCTTGGCTCTCTGCCTGAAAGTATATTCATCCAAATAAAGTCCATGTTCTCTGCTCACCATGAATTATTTCTCTGCTGCAGCCTTTCAATTCACTGCTGTACGCGGCTCAGCAAGCTTCCCGTATAATGAGCACGGCCTCCCTGACTGGGAACAGCATGCCGTGATGGAAACACAGCACACTGCTCCAGAAACCCCGTGTGTCTGTGAGAAAGGGCCACGCTTGGCCTGATTAAACCCCAGGTTTCTCAGGAATGCTCCAAAACTCAGTGAGATTGTTCCCATCCTAGGCTTTAGTGCTCTCACCAGAGCAATGTTGATGCACTGGCATTTCCAAAACGGGTCATGAGAGATGTTTTTCTTTGGAAAAAGAATTTTCTTTGAACAAAGAATTCTGTTTTCCATTCTCTCTGGGCTCACAAACAGCTGAGCTGACAGTTCAAACTAAAAAGAAAAACAAACCAATTTCCAAGCAGACGCTATGTCTATGTCCATTAAATAGAAGTATCAAAAATACATCACTGAAAAGTTGGGAATCAGAATAGCAAGGGAGGCTTTAATACAGGCAAAGGCTAGTAGTAGTTAATGCTCTCTCTGCAGGAAAGAGAATGGACCTCAAATTGCTGAGAAATTGCACATTTCTATCCTTTGATACACCTGAATTAGCTACTTTTTACAGGATGTAGCTAAGATATTCTTTTAAAAGGAGCCGGGGTACTGATAATGCAGGGTGTTCAAAATTGTAACCTCCTGGCTCTAGAATAAAGATTAGTTTAAAAATTGTGACGTTTATATATTTATTTTATATACACACACATATATACATAAACACACACGCCTGTGTGTGTGTGTGTGTGTTTAAACGTGCTAATCTATATTCTGGGTTTGTCCCCTTCTTTCTGAGAGCCCAAGGGCTCAGCACCATCCTGGCGTGCTCCCCCTGGGCATGTGGGTAAGCAGGGCAGGGTGCCCACCCTGCCATAACTGAGTGGCGACTGTGGCTCAGAAGCGGAGCGGTGCTTGTCGCCGGCAGCGGGCGGGTAGGGGTGTGTGTAGGGCGGGGTGTGTGGGGCGGGGTGTGTGTGGGGCGGGTAGGGGTGTGTGTAGGGCGGGGTGTGTGGGGCGGGGTGTGTGTGGGGCGGGTAGGGGTGTGTGTAGGGCGGGGTGTGTGTGAGGCGGGTAGGGGCGTGTGGGGCGGGGTGTGTGGGGCGGGGTGTGTGTGGGGCGGGGTGTGTGTGGGGCGGGTAGGGGTGTGTGGGTCCCGGAGCACCCCGCCCGCGCTGCCCCGGGCGGCCGGCAGGTGTCGCGCCCGCGCCGCCCACGGCCGGTGCCGGTGCCGGTGCCGGTGCCGGTGCCGGTGCCGGTGCCGGTGCGACCCTGGAGCCCCGCTCGGGCTCGGCCCTTCACCCGCTCTCCTCTGCCTCCGCAGGAGCCGCAGAGCCCCGAAGCGGAGCAGTTTCGCCTGGCGGCCGGACAGATCCCGGAGGTGCCCTTCGGCCTCAGCAGCAGCGCCGCCGTCCTGTCTCACTACGGCGCCTCGGCGAACACTGTCGCGCTGTTCCGCACGGTGCGTGGGCCCGCGGCGCGGCGTGGGGGGCATCACGAGCAGCTCCCTGCCCGGGAATACGCTGCCAGGCAAAAACCTGCATCTCCAGCATAAGCGTCTGGTTCCGGGTCCCCCAGCCCGCTGGTGTGGGTGGGAGAGGCTCTAGGACGAGTGCTTACAACGGTAAAAAGCGTAAAACTCATCTCTCCTTAGGGCAAGCCAAAAACAGGGTTGTCATTGGCAGTCAGGCTGCCTGCCCACCTCGAAGTACACCCCCCTTCCTGCCCCAAAGAGGGCTTTTGCTTTCCAGTTGCAGAGTGCCTGTCACCGAGACATGGAGCGTTAATTACACCTGGTAAGAGTCTCCTGTTCAGGTGTTTGCCCTGTGGATCTGGTTCAGCACCCAGTGCTCTGCAAGGAGCAATGCCTGTGTTTCTACATGACCTGCCCGGAGCCTGGCATTAGCTTGGATTGAGCTTCTGTGGTTTTGGAAAGGGTCCTGAGACACGTGAAAAGCATCTAGGTCCATGTTACCATGGATCAACACAGCAGGCTTGATATCAGAACTTGGCAAGTGTCACTTCAGGCAGGCAAAGCTGTCTCCTAGGGTACAAAACTTTTCCATCATGACAGAAAACAAATCCAGACTAGGTCTGTGCAGGTAAGAGATGCTGTGCCACCCTACACTTTGGTCTGCAGACTCATTTCCTAAATATCCTTTAGGCATTAGAAATCTTGCTTTGGAGTTTCTTAGGGATGGATGCTGTGCAAGATCAAATCTCTGTTGACTCCAGCTCTAAGTGCTGGTGCCTCAGTGTAGCTACATTTGCTGAAATTTAAGCGGATGATACTGGGGAGAACCATGTATTTGCTGCAAGAGTACCAAGAAAAGCTAAGAGCAAGTGTTTTACTAGTTACATCAATTTCCTCATGTTGCCCCTTCTCACACAAGCATGGCAGTTGAAAACTGCAGAGATAGGTGTGTCTGAAGAGGAAAGGGGCCCCAGACAGCACAAGATGTCCTAAAAACCACTGAAGTGTTGTGACACCAAACCTCTAAGTGCTCGAGGTGGGGAGAAATGTTCTGGGGAAACTAAATATGGCAGCTTGGCCAAGTTCTAGATCCAGGCTGTACAAAGATTGGATAAAGACAGTTTGTTCTCTTTTTTTCCCCCTCATCATTTCCTGCACCATGTTTACCACTAATATTATCCAAATAATTAAAAAAAGAATGATCTAAGAGTGAGCAATAAGTAGGCAGGTCCTTTTATTTAACCTTTTATTTGCTAGATGTTGCAATTTCAAGCAACACCCATTTCAATTTTGGTTCTTAGTCATTGTGGTTTTCTTCCAAAAATATTGAAAAGATCCTTTGTTTTTGAACTGTGGCAGATAGTGAGGATGACTGCACTGGGAGAGAGTTTGATAAAAGATAGTGTTTGGATTGTTGGAATTTGTATTATATTGAATATTCTTTGTTCGGAGTCCAGTTTTTGCAACTGAACTCTTGTTCAATAGGGAAGAAAACAGTCAAGAAAATAATACACCAGTCAGGTTCAAATGTGGTTGACAATTCACTTGTCTGATTGTCAGTTTTTCTTAAATTGCCAGACACATTATTTTTCCTTTTATCCTGTGCTGAATAATGTGTAGGAGTAAGGGGTCAGAGATAAAAAGGAATTTTAAAAGAATGGATACAGGAACTTGGAATCAAATACTCATTTGAAGGATACAAAGATGCGTCACCAGGATAGAAGTGAATCAGAGGCATAAATTAATTTTTTCTTTGCCTTTGCAGTGTATGAAACATATATAATGCTTAGAAGTTTAAACCATAATTACAGTAGTAGGAGGGACTGTGTCAACCGGTGAGACTTTTTTGTATATAGTGGAAAGACACTGATTTATTCTAGTAAGAATTCCTGATAGACCTAAAAAGAACATAATTAACAGATGCTAACAACCTAATTATATGGACTGATAAAGACATTTTGACTAGAGCTTCAATTATTAAATGCAGGCTATTTTCCAGCCTTATTTTCTTAAAAACGTAAATGTTGAGTGCAGATTCAAGATGTTATTATCCCCAAATGGAAATCAGATGTTTTCAGAGGCCCATGAAAGTCAAGAGAAGACTTTCTGTAGAGTCCAGGCTGCTTTAGATCGGTTCCCAAGGCCTATCTGATCTCACCTACCCAGGTGTTGCACTGTCCTCATCTTCTTTACTTAGGCAGAACTGCCCTTTCATGTTATGGAGGAGGAAAATCTGTGAGAGGAGTTGGGCCATACAGTCTGAAAAGCACCAGCTTGTGTTGTCAGACAGGGTGGGTGGCTGGTATCAAACACCTTGCCAATGACCACAGAACAGCAAAAATGACTTTAGATGTTTGCACACCACTGGAAAAACTAACACAAGCACTTTCAGAGGTTGTCCAGATGCAGAGAATAAAATCTGGGATGTGCATGTGAACCGCTCCTCAGCCCCAAGAACCTCATTCAACATGTGTATCAATGGCCTTCAAATCCCAAACTTCGATCCTACTTCATGTCAGAGACCACTGTTCCTGTGGCTTAACTCAGTCACATCCTGTGGTGGTACTGCACAGGAACTCTGCCCTTAAACTCTGGTGTGTTGCTATCATTCAATGGTTGCCTGCTTTTTTTCTATTTACCAGGTCATGAACATCTCAATAAAATCACATCACTTTGAGGGGATGAAGTGTGGGAAGATGTGTGGCAGGATGGATTTTCCTCTAAAGCTGAAATATGCTGGGCTTTATTTTTTTCTTTTTTTCTTTCTTTTTTTTCCCTGCTGTGCTGGAAGAAAAATCCTCCTTTTATTGGAGAGATTTCCTGCTTGCACAATGTTTCCAGGAATTCCATACCAGATGATGCCAATGTTTATTACTTGTAGAAGAAACAGAATAAGCAGATGAAGATTTTTAAAAGGGACATAAAGCCAATATTGATGTGAGGAGTTAGACTATTTAATGACCTCTCTGCACAATGCCTAGAATAGTTTGTCAGCTAATTCTCCCTGTCTCCAGTGCATTGAGAGCTGATAGTGTAGGGATGTCTGGAGTCCTAAGAGACTTCTGTTATACCATGAGTTTGCCTTGTCCATGGGAGGCTGGAGAATGCTGGGAGATTCTTATCTCAGGCTGGCCCCTGTAGGTTCTAGACCTCCAGAAGTGGTGATGGGAAGAGGTGGGGATTACATAGTGGGGGAGAGAGGGTGGTGGTGCCCCAGGGGGTGGGTATGTCTGTGAGGGAGTGCAACCAGTGCCTCTGGAGGAGGTGCTGAGATGAGAGGACAGCTGTCACTGTAGGTGTCTTTGCATGTCTTCAGGTAGACAATGACCGGAGGGATCTGGATATGAACAACAGAGATGTTGATGCCAAGAAGCTGACTCGTTTCGTTCGGATGAACGAGCTCCGCCTGGTGACTGAGTACAACCCTGTGGTAATTACCAGCTCCCTGCATTCCTCACCCTTGCACTTGGCCTCCTCCTCACGGTGTCCTCTGGCCCCAGTTTGCATACCCAGATGTGTGTGAGGGTTGGAGCAATGGTGTAGATGGGACTGAGGGAGCCACACAGCTCTTCGCTGCTTCTCCACGTGTGGACTGGAAGCAGATTTGCTGGGGCATGAGTGTGGTGGGAGAGGGAGTCATCACAATTTCTTTAGCTCTCTAGTAAATTTGGGGTGTTGAGGGGCAGAGAACTCCATTTCTTACTACTCTTGTGCACAGCTCTGCTTCCTCCCACGGATATTTGCCGTGTTGTGCCATGCCTGCAGAGCCAGCTCAGCCAGAACGCCCTCTCCTTGACAAACCTTGAGAAACATGGAAGCTCAGATGACCTGCTCTCAGAAGGCAGGCTTTTCTGCATCACTCAGACACTGGGCTTGATGTGAGCCAAGAAATTTGAACACATATTCAAGAGCAGCTTGGGAACTTCCCAAGCAAAATCTTTCCCATCCCTTCCATCCATTCCTCCAGAATTCATCAGCTCAACAACAACAATCGCCACCAAAACAAACAAACAAACAAACACTCAATCAACCAAACCACATACAAAATCAGGCTTAGAGTGCTTCCATGTTGGCCATCTTCATTGGCTCACCCATCTGACTGGCAGTGGCAGGGTCCCAGTGCTCCTCCCTGCTGTAGAGGTTGACCGAGGATTTAGGTTCCTCTGAAATCTCAGCAGTTCCCTGGGCTCATTGCTGTGAAGTCAGTGGGTCTTAGAAGCCCCAGTTGCTGCAAGGCTGAGACTTTATCATTGCTGATAGGGTATTCTGTGGCCTTCTGGATAGCTACAGCAGTGCTGACCAGGCTTAGCTTACATCAGAGAAGAATGACCCAACCTGTTTCAGAGCTAAACCTTATCAAGATAAACCCAAGGATCATCTAAGAGAACTGACACATTCAGTCAGTTCAGTCGCAGCCCACCAGTAGAGAGTATTTTGTTTTGAAATTTAACTTTTTTTTTCCACAATGAAATATGGTAGGAGGTTTTTTTTTTTCTGTAACAAAAAAGAAAAAAAAATTGTTTTTCATCTTCAAAAGGGAAAAATACATTTTGAAATCACAGAATATTTCTGGGGACTGCTCTATCCTGCCCCAGTGGCCTAACAGCCCTTTAAGAACATCCAAGTCACATCAGCAGGGATGTTCTTCTTATCTTTGTAATTTCCCAGACCTTCCCTATTCATCCTAAAGGGAGCCCCTATTGCATCCTTTTGCAATTCATGGGACCACGTCTTTCTTTATGCATTTCTGCTGATGCTTTGGGTTCTAATTGCATGGTGTTCTGTTTGGCACCCAGGCTGTCTGTCTCCCTGACTGAGAATTCCTCAGCTGTTCAGCTGGTCCCCTCTGCCCTGACTGTCAGTACAGATGTTGTTGCAGTTTTTTTCCAGACCCTCTGGAGCACTATCAAGGTGCTGCAATTAATAGTGCCTCCTGTAGTCCCTGGCCCAAAGCCCTCCCAGCTTCCCTAAGGTAGCTTGGTTTTTCATAAATATTTATTCCCAGTGCATATGCTGTTTGCATCCAAAAATGCTGCAGGTCAGCAGATAATGGGGTCACATGGCTCGCACCAAGTGCTGCCAAGAGTTTCTCTCCCCATTCTGGGGCCCTAACTGTTTCTCCCACATACTTTAGGAGTTTTTAGGCAATTTTTACCCTGTGGGCTTTTCAGGACAGTCAGATGTGGCCCAGCTGTGCTGATGAGCTCTGCTGATCGCTCTCACACAAGGTTGTGTGGACAGGCACACCTTTGCATGCAGCTGCTGGAGGAACTGCTGCTCCAGCCCTATCCGCTCTCACCCCATGCTTGTCATGGGGCTTGGTGCTGGCTGGCTTCACCCTCACCTTCAGCCTCATCCTCTCCTATGAGGTCTTCTAATGTTCTCCAGCTTAGCTTGCAACCCCTCTACTGTCGCCTGTCTCAGCTGCACACCATCAGAAAAGTGAAGGGATATAAAATATCTGATAAACATTAAGCTAACAGCAGAGTCCCGTCTGCCAAAAGCTGGATGCTCTGTTATGCCCCACCCTGGCCAGCATGCACTCCCTGACCCCTTCCTTGTTGCTCCTGGAGCATGTGGAAACTTTCTGGTCCCACTGACAGGGAGCTGCACAGTCTGTGCCTCTGTGGTTTTGGTGGCACGGGGGAGGCAGCAGGTCTGGCCCCACTACTGTTTAATTTGAGGGAGAGGCTGCAGGCCTGCAGGAAGCAGGCAGAAAGAGAAGTGAGATGACGAATGAGTGAGTTCATGGAGATGATGCCGTGGCTTCTTGGGCAGTGCCAGCCCTGTCTCCTCACAGAGGGCCAGTGTGTAGTGCCCTCTTGGCCCTTGCCCAGGGTCTTCTCTCACTGTGGGACTGCAGAGGTAATTTTAACCCTCAGCACCCAGGAGTGTGAAGGCCATCGGGTTGTTGAAGCTCTGGACTCATTCCCATCCTACACACAGTGTAACACTAAAGAAAGATAATAAGGACAACCTTTACACCACAAATCCTTCCCACTTACTTGCTCGCATTTCAGGCAGATGCTAGGCTTCAGCAATTTAGGACACCCTTATATTCAGTGTTTGCCGGCCTTGCTCTTCGCATCCTTGTTCTAGTTTTCAGCTTGCTGTATTCTGCCCTAGCCCTACTCCTCTTGCCTAGTCACTGTCTTGAGGCCAGTGAGGGACCTTTGTGGTCTTCAGACTCTTGTCTGGGGAATAAGCAAAGCCAGGAGGTTAAGTGCTTCTGCAAAGAGCCCAGACTGGATCTCCCCTGCTTTAAAAAACCCCATCCTGCTTGTGATGCTGATTTGCAAAGAAAGCACAGCTGAGCCATGTGGACTTATGTCCCTCTGACACTGCATCCAATGCAAATTGAATGTTCTCAATCACCTTGCCTGTGTGTGTTTCTCTCTGTGCTGGCCAGACCGCCATAGGTGTGATGCAGAGTTCACTCGAGTTTAACCTCCTCCTGATCACAGACAAGATGTCCCCAAAGCACCCTGAGCGAATGCGCAAGTTTCGGGCAGCGGCAGAGCTCTACAAGGGGAAGGTAAGCCCAAACAGAGAGAAAGATTTAGGGAGTTAGGACTGTCAGGACTGTTAGGGAGGAAGAAAGAACAGTGAATTCTGCCATGAATGGTGAGTGCATAATCTCCTCTGTGAATTATGAGAGCAAAGGTCAAGTAGCAGGAGAAGAGGATTATCTGGATAATTAAATGGAGGGGTTGGTTCTGTTCACCTTTTGCCAGTTTGCCGCCTCACGGGGAAAATATCCTCTGTATCCTGCTCCTCTGCTCTCTTGGTGAAACATCGTGTTTCTTTTAGTCCAGTCGTGTTCCCTTGCACTGGCAGATGACACACAGCTGCTGCACTTCAGTCTGGCAACAGTTGCGTTGCACTGATGTGATAGGTGAATTTGTATCTACAGCCTGAAGGATGCCAAGGAGCCTTATATAAGTGACCAGATAGCAAATAATGTCAGCACTTCTTAACCCGTAGACTTCTGGTTGGGTCCTGGGGAAATGGCTATTTTAAAGGAGCTGCAGATTAATTGCTTAGATTTTCTACACTAAGGTGATGAGATAGATGAGGTGTTTCAGAGAAATTTTGCTTGAATCCCATCCTTCTGTGAACAGAGCTCCCCAAATAGTAAATCATCCTATGTCTGCTTCTCTGCCAGCAGCTGGATTACAGTGGAATTTGTGTCCAAGCGACAGAAGCAAAGGAGGATTGGGAGCAACAGGAAGGCATTTATGGCAAGGGAGAACAGCAGATGGGAGGGGGCAGAATGTCATAGAAGTGGGGAAGGATAAGCTGAGAGGCATGAAGAGATCTTCCTCTGAGAAGTGTGGAGCTGGAAAGAGCTGTGATTTGATAACTAGAACATCTGCATGCACCTGGTTTTGGTATTGAAGGGACAGATTAGAAATCAAGTATACCCTCAGCTTCAAATTCAGGGACCACCTCAGAACCATGCACTTTCAAAAGTCTTGAGACTGCTTATGGCAGGACTACTTTGGACCTTTATGTCTTTCCTACCCATTGGCAAGAGCCTGGGCAGAAACTATGCATCAAAATCAAAAGGTCGCTTCAAAAGTGTTTTGCTTTGATGTATATGTAGTTATAAAAGAAAACTCATTTATCTGTAAAATTCCATTTATCTATTGTAAGATGTATGTTAAAGTGACACCAATTAAAACTGTTCTCCCTGAGAAGCAGAGTCTGATACAGGTCTCCACCTAGCAGCTGTCTCTTCTAACATGATGCTGTTTAGCATCAGTGTCCTTTGCTGATGCAGCTGCATCTAGTCTTCATGTGACTTGTCTAGATCTGAGAAAATGGCTATAATTTTCCTAGAAATACTTCACAAAACATTGGATAAATTGTTGTACTGAAGTTCAGACAATTTATGAATTCTTAGCAAGCCAAATTTAATTTTTTTTTATTTCTGCAGGCAAGTTTCCAACCAAATCAGTCTACAAGTTTGCCAGAGTAAAATATAAACATTAAGGATGTGGGGATTTGGCTAATTATTTCCACTTCACTGCTGTGGTACTTGAGAACACAGAGATGAAGTGACTTAGAGTCTAATAAGTTGTTTTTCCTGAAGGAGTGGCACTCTGAGGAATAAACTGTGTTTTAGAGTGCCCTCCTAGAAAGCAGCCAGAGAGTGCTAGGATCCCTCTCTTTGGCTTTTAGGTCTGGATAGTAAGGAGTAAGCAGAGTGATAAGCCCACTTAGGTTCGTCTCCATTTCTCTGTTGTATAGAAAGACCTGAATTAGTTTGGGTATCAGTGGCAGCCACTGCACGATACCATGAAAATCCCTGTTGGCTAATTTTGCTATGTGAATTTCTGTTAACTGAGGTTTGCTTCAAAATAAGTAAAGTATTGATTAGATTTTGCCTTTTAGTGGCTTGCAGATTGTCTGAGAATAAATGCAAGATTCTTGACCTGAATTTTATTCAGCATTACCAGTGAATAATTCCTGTCCTGTGGGATAGTGGTGAAAGGCTTTTTTGTGCTGACGGGTTAGTGCTGTCAGTGGTTTGAGCAAGGAATCATTGCTGTGCAGTGGAGAGGTGTTCAGGCTCCCTGTGAGCACGTACCACTGCATCCAGCACTGCTTTACAGTGACTGCGGAGTGTCAGAACAGAGTGGGGATACTTGGTGTATGTTGCAACATTTCTACAAGCCAGTGCAAAACACAGAGCCTTGAAAGGGTTCCCAAGCAGGAGAAGGGGTACCAATCCTATCACACACCTCTGCTGCACGCTGATGGAAGAGCAGTCCTTGTCGTTGTCATCACTAGTGGGAGGGAAAGGAGAAACTTGTTACTTGGATGGAGAAATGAAAAGGAGCTGCTGCTGCTGCTGAGCGACTGGCTCCAAAGAGTGAAGAAAACCATAGAATTGTGAAATAATTTAGCTTGTAAAACACCCCTAAGATGATTGAGTCCAACCGTTAATGGATCATGAGGAAGTGATTCACCTGCCAGTTTCTGGATTATGGTCCTTTCATCTCTGGTTTATGATATTTTCACTTCTGCCTGAGGGGTAGCTGAGATTTTCAGCTGGAGAGTCCATGAGGCAGTATGGTGAGGACAGTAATTTGAAAACAGCCTGAACTGCACCTGGAGCAGCAGTGACTGCCTGGAGGCACTCTAGATGTTTCTAGATTTTATTGTGGAACCTGAGCACTATAAGATGTTGGAAGGAAAAATACAAATGGTAGATGATGCTGAGCCAGCATAGGCTGACAACAATAAGAAGAAATATGGTAGTTTTCTAGCAGATTTTGAGAAACAATTGTGGGTGGATAATGGTAAACAGAGTTCAGAGCACTGCAGCTGCAAGAGTAAATCCACCAGCCTTCTTGGATCTTCAATAAAATATGTGCTTATTTGAGAAAGTACTGCCAAGAGTCCAGGCAAGGAATGGAAATGCACTGGAAAGGAAATGTCAGGGTTTGCATTGCTGAGCCAAACTAGCATAGTCATACTTAGTTTTCTTTCCACAGTATCAGAGTAGAACATGATAATTACAGCTGGTGTAACTCACGGGTGTTTGCAGAAGTCTCAGTAAGGTCATGCTGGAAATAACAAGAGCAACTTTTTTTGCATCTGACGTAACTGGTTTCCAATATCAAAATTATTTGGGTAGGGATGTTTGTAAACTCCCTTTAAATTTACATGTAGGTCCATTTAGAAATGCTTTCTAAGAAACTCTTGGTGTCCTTCAAGAGTTCTTCTATGGAAATTAAAAGTTAATGCCCTTTCTCTTGCAAATAGTCATTTGCACAATTTTAACTTTTCTTGTCAGACACTGATGGCTCCAGAACTGAAAGAGATAGTATTTAGAGATGCCTCTTTTAGCCATAAACAGAGGAGCCCATAAATATGGACTTTTAATGTCACTTAATAGATATCTGCAGTAGAGCTGTTTTTATAGCTGTCTTTTTTTTAATTCAGGACTGATTTTTTTTTGATGTAAGAAATTACTCAAACTTCAGCATTTGGTCTTTTAGCTTATACAGAACAATGAAGACTGCAGCTCTCTGAAGCTCAAACCTTGGATATAAGGCTTGACCACCCTTTCTGTTTGTTAGAGGAAAAACTAAGCAATGTCAAATTGGTTTCTATCATTGCAGTGCTATTTTCAATTAACTTTATTTCTTTGGGCAATAACATCATTCCATATCTCATTATCTACCAGGAACTTGATGTTCTAAAAGCACTGGGCTAGGAATCAAGTTGTCAAAATACCAAGACAACACCAGTATTCAAAATTTTCTGAAAGGCACCTTATTGCAGGTGACAGTGCACAGATAATATCATGTGTGAAGGGGAGATTTTGTGTCAGGAGTTCCTCATGCATGCAGGATATCCTTCACTGCCTGAAGCAGCACATCTGAACATAGGCAAGAAGATTGCTACAAAATGAAAAAAATTCATGGAAATAATTTCAGAATGAAAAAACCCCAACCAGCTATTGTACAAGATAGTATGAAACAGAAAGTGAACTTTCTGTTCGGTATGGAGCTAACTGATTTCTAGCAGTGACATGAGAGTTGCCATTATAAGTGGGATTTGTTTTGGTGAATTGCAGCTTTGGTAAGGATCTGAGTAAAGGTTTTAGGCTCTTCTCAGCACTGAAAGAGAAGGACAGGCATATGCTGCCTTCCCTTCTAAAATAGGTGGAATGAAGTTCCTGTTACTGTTTATTGTAGAGGTTACATAGATGACTGGCTGAGACAAGACTGGGATCTGAACGGCAGAAGTTAGGCAGTGTGAATCCTGCCTCATGGTCAATATAGTTTTCCATGGTTACTGCATTCATTCTTTATGATTGGAGCTGACTGGGAATCTCAGAACAAAATAAATTCCTCATGAGAAAATGCCAGTTGCATGAGATGGCATCCATCATGGAAATGTGCCAACTGAGAAACTTTCTTGGTTTTCAGCTGCTGTGGAGATCAGGCTTCCAGTGCTTGTGGCTTCTGGGCCAACACATCCTACATTCTGCCCCACAGGTGTGACCTTGAGGCCACACAGGCCTTGGCAGGACTCCTGCAGCACAACCAGCACAGGATGCATGTCGAGCCCTTCTGCTGAAGGAGGTTCCATCCCATGTCACAGCACTTCCCAGGAAGGCATCATCCTGATAGGCATTAAGGTGTCTTCTTTTGAGCTACAGTGACCAAATGCAATTGCTCTCTTTCCTGTATTTTTTGAATATAGGTGGAAATGGAAACTTTGCTGTATTTTGGCATGCTCTAACTCTGTGAGCCAAACGGGAGTCATTAGAGAGATCCAAGTCAGTAACTCTGAATGATGATGATATCTCAGCCTTTCTAGCTGAGGGGCCAGTTTGTGTGTTTCTGTTTGTTCTTGTGAGGAAGAAGGCATTTGGAGTTCTAAACCCCAACCTTTTTACTCCTTTTACTCTTTTATTCTTACTCTATTCTTTGTGTTCATGGATAAAATACATACACCTTTTTAGTTTTGGTGGTTTTAACAAAGTCTGGAAGCTTGATGAAGTGAAGAATGTTGACTAACATTTATTCCTATCACCATTTTAAAATGCTATTCATCTGTTTTAAATGTAGTGGAGATTTTATATAAAAAGTGACACAACTTAACAATACTTTAAAAAAAAATCATGACTACTTCTTTAACATTTGATTAAAAAAACACTGCTGTCTAGTGAATCTCTATAAGAGATGAACTGGTGAAAATGTACATTTCCTGTACTGACACTCTGAAAGTGCTTCCCTCCAACTCTGGCCTCTGTTTCCAGCTTGCTAGTTGGAAGGCAAGCCCTAAAGCATTAAATATTGCTGTTCCATCTTAAAGCCTCTTAGATCAAGTCCCTAAACCTGTTAACCTTAATCTCGTGACCCTTCTCTAGCTTGATGTTTTATCCTGCAAAAAGATGAATTAAGCACTCTGGGACAATTACCCCACAACCTGTCTGCTCACTAGCTTTTTGCTCTTGGGGCACAGTTGACTTTTGGAAGAGAAATTACAAATGGTAAATACCATATATCCAGTGAAAATGCCATTCCTGTTTCTGTATTTCACTATATAACTGAAGTTAAACCTTACAGCAGCCTAACTATCCTCCTTCCCATAGGCTGTTGCCTAGTAAAGTTTCCAGATATATTTGTTTTTTTATAGAACATAACTTTAATAAGTAAAGAATTTAGGATTGATTAAGTTTATTTTTAGAGAAGAAAACAAGTTTGGAACTAACTTGAGTGTTCTTCATTGAAAAGAAAGAAAAACATGAGTCACAGCCTGGGAACTGGGCACATAATCTTCACATTATAGTGCTTCTTTTTTTTAAATTCTTCCTGTGCAAGTGAAGCCATAGCCTTGTCCATATGTACACTGAATATGCTAGGCCCAGTAGATTGCACAGGGTAAAAAGAAGATAAAATGACACATGCTGGCTGGATGTTTATTTCAATGACTTGGATCTCATCTATTGAGGGATTCTATTTAATCAGGTCACTGAGTAAATTATTTAATTGCTGTGTTAATTTTCTTTTATGAATTTTATACATGATGTTTGTACTTAATATTAATGTATAAATCAACAAAAATTTTTAGAAGTAGCTATATATTTTATTGATAATCTTTCAGATTCCAGAATTTAAAATTCATACCTATTCCTACTGCACCTTTAAGATCTAAATTGAAACTTAGCTCTTAAAAATAAAATCATAGAGTTTGTCACCAAAGTCTGTCTTCTGATCATCCCAGCAGAATCCTAATCCTTGGTTTGATCTTGCTCTCCAAGAGTTTTCGGAAGCACAGAGAACTGTAGGTCATTCTCATCCTGGCTTATTCCTTGTTGAGCTTCTCTCCCCAGGTCTTAACAAGGTTCCACCGAGCTGGGCTGTGTGGACACTGGTGCCTTGCCAACAACTTCTGTTTCCCAAATCATTGTGTCTTCATTTGTGCTCACTGCAGCTCACTTAAATATGTCCTTTGGTTTTGGTACTCTCATGTCCTTATCCTTGCAGGCTCCTGATGCCCTGTACTTCATTCCCACACTCTTGCAATTGAGTTTGATTCTTCCCACATCAAAACCCCTTTTTACTCTGGGTCTTGCATGGATGTGAGCATCTCATCCAAATAACATTCAAATAAAGGATTCAGCTTCTTTGACATTTGCTGTTAAGATAAAAGACATGTTATACTGTAGATGTATTTTTAAAGAAGGTGAAAGAAGACATTTTGTTTGGTAGTGTAAGTCTGGACTTGATAAAATACAGACAAATGTGCTTCATGGAGCTGCTAGATAGTGGCCAAGGAAAGTGGTGTCCTAACAGAGTATGGATGGTTTTCTCAAACTCTTTATAAAAATATCACTGTAAATCTTCATATTATCACTCTTTGGTGATCTGTTCTCTCTCTCAGCTTCTGTTTTTCTCACAGCTCCTTTCCTATTTCCACCACAGATTCTCTTTGTCCTGTTAGACACCAATTTGAAGAGCAATGAACGAGTAGTGTCATACTTCCAGCTGAAGAAGTCCCAGCTGCCAGCTCTGGCTGTATTCCACACACCAGATGATAAGCATGACGTGTTGACTCTGGATGAAATCTCCATTGAGCGTGTACAGGACTTCTGTAATCGTTTCCTTCAAAGACTGCAAAAGGTAATGGGGGGTCCTGATGCTGTTGTTTACCAGGCTCTTGAAGAAGGTGACTTCAGTTCCTTGAACTCCTCCCCATCCCTGTCACTTCCTCTTTCATGTACATTTGCACCTGAATATCAGAAAAACATTAGATTTAGGGCAGAGCAGAGATGGATGTCTTTGCAGAGCCTCTGTCTTCATTGACCTCTACCTTCTAGTCTACAGCAAGAACTCACTGGTCTCTGCAGCTGTCTGAAGGTCTCTGTGAAGCATCTATCTTTTGGGGACAGCAGCTAGGGAGAAAAAGTGAAGGGTGCTTTTGGATGCTGAGAATGGAGGTGGTGGATGGCAGTGTATGAGAGCAGGTCAGAGAGACAGTGGCATGGATAGGAATTGAATCTATCAGGAAGAGTACAAACCAGAGTGTACAGATAAGGCCTTAGGACTCTACCAGAGGTCTCTGCTGGGAGAGGGACAATTAAATATCCATGTTCATTCAGTGTTAAGGGTTCTCTCTCTGTCAAAATTCATCCTCCTGTAGCACAGAGGCTTTGTGTTGTGTGATGGAAATGAGATAGGGCAGTGGCATAGACAGCAGAGGGAGGCATTTGAGTTATTTTGTTTTCTTTATCTCTATGCGGACAAGCCAAGTAATGTCAAAACTGATTTCATGCCTCTAATGTGTTTTAGAAAGAAGACAAATCTGAGGAGAAGCCCCTCAATGAAGAACTCTGATTCTTTCTCAGCCAAGAGGATGACTGTAGCCAGAGTCATCTGCTTCTGGTGTATGAGGAGTTCACCCTGCCCTACAGCTCAGCAATTCCTGAGCCAAGTCAGTCATGGATTCCCATCGTCATTCTATGTACATTTATGCCTTCTGTCCTCTCCAGGAATATCTTCTCTCTTATCTCTTCTCATTTGTTGGCTCCAGAACTCTTTTTTCAGTACTCCAGGACCTCTGGTATTGCCCTACAGTGTGTCCTTCCATGCCACTCTGTTGGAACAAAAGGTGACATAGTGAAATGGCAATATCAGAGGTAAAGCTAGTAGTTCCCAGGAATCTGTTTCCCTCATTCTTTTGGTTTTTGGTGCCATGCTGGGATCCACTGTCAGCCTTTCCTGATACTACGAACAGATTTGTTGCTTCATGTCACATGAAATTCTCCATTTATTTTACTAAATAAAGCAGTAAGTGAATAGCCTGAATTTTTATGCAAATATGTTATTTCCCACTCCCCTTTTCTTTCATTTAAGGACAAAGTCTCTGTATTTATAAGTAAGTAAGCTCAAAAAATCTCCTTTCTCTGAGTTTAACCAATGCAATGCCTAACCAGTCAGGTTGATTGCTAAGAATCATTCCCTATGGAAATGGACCCATCATCAATAGATATTTCCACCAGGATAGAAGATATCTGTGAAGCTTTGGGATCAGAACAGCGTGAGGTAAGCAGGTCTGAGATGGTGCAGCAAAAATGAATGAGCCTTGGATGTTGTAGTCAGTGAGCTTACCCAGAAGATGCAGTTGTTGGTCAGAGCAAGTCATGCTCTCACCATCCATGGGGCCAGGGAAGAGAACTGTCTGCATCAGATGATCTCTTGAATGAGTGTGTGTACAGAGGTAAAGTATAAAAATGTATGCCTGACTTCTGCTGGATGCTCTTGTGGCTTTTGTGCATTGAAAAAGGACTACAGAAGTACAGGATAGATGCTAAGAGCTGAAGGCTGAGCCCCAGAGGGAGGAGAAGGGTCTAAGGTGCCAGAATACCTTGCTGCTTTTGCCCCGGGTATGGGCAGAGATTGTAGCACTGGACTGGAAGACTGAATGAAGCAGCGTTGGTGTTGATCTGTGTGAAGGTGTGAGCACAGGGATCAGCCCCTCTGAAGTACTGGGGAGCCAGAGGGTCCCATCCTAGACCCTGTCACACTACAGCTTTGAGGATAAGAGATGGCTCACCTTACACTGGCCCAGAACCAAGGCAGAGCAAACTCACACCTGCCTTCCAGGATCCTCATGTCAGTGGTGTGTGTGGTTTTGAATTCCTGGTTTATGCCAGTCCCAGAATGTGCAGGGCTGTATCTCCTGCCAAGACCGCTGCTCACTTTCCCTCAGCTGGAAAACTTCTCCTTTTTATGGCTATAGCTTGCTCCTACCTAGGAAGGGTTTATTCCTTTCTCTGCAGTATGGAAGAGAGGGAAGGTCTTCTGGGGAGACCTCTGTGAATAGTCTTTGCATTGTAGGTGTTTCCAGTGTCATGCACATCTGTGGTCCAGACCACAGTGTGGAGGCACTGACCTGCTGCACGAGTGTCTGAAGTCTGTCTTGGCCAGCTGCAGGAACCGGGCACAGCGACGTGACTCTTCCTCAGGGCTGCAGGGAAACAAAATAGGACATGAATGAATCTCTGGTTCTGCAAACAAGCCTGGGAGTAAAAGCAGTGTCCTCAGTGACTGTGTTTGCTGTGCACACAGCTAATTATAGGTATAGCTTTTCAGGAGCTTCCTTATGTACACTGGGGAGTTTAATTCCCTCTGCACCTTACAGAGCTCTGCATCTTACCAACAAACTTGGGAGCCACAAGCAAGAAACAGGAAAGGCCTCCTCCTCCAGTGGTTCTGCAGTACTTTGCAGGACTTAGAGAGCACAGACAGCCCGGGGGTGCTGCACACAGGATGCCCTGTGCACAGATCCGGTGGAGGTGGAGTCAGGGGGTCTGCCTTAATCCCTGTGCTCAAAGGCTTCTGCAATGCAGCTTTGGTGGGCTTAGCCACTGCCATAGGGCATTTGAGGTAGAAACCAGAGGCAGAATCACGTGCATGGGTCAATCTCTTGTTTGTTTTATTCTTGGGTTTTGTGCCTCGTTGTGTCATCTCTGGTCTGAACTTGTGATGTACGTGGCCCAGATGTTTTGAGCTGTCTGGGGAGGCTGGTTTGGTTTTCAAAGGGAGGAAGTGCTAGATGCAAATGGATAGAGGGCAGGATGAAGGGGTTCCCTTTCACCTCAGCATTGTGGGCATATTGTGGTATGAGAACCCCTGCTCTGCAGCAGCATCTGAACTCAAAGGACATTCAAAATATCTATGATGAAAGCTCAATTTGCCTAACAGGAAAGTGAGGCTGCAGAGGCATGTCAGAGCTGCTGTCTTTAGCCCAGGGAACAGGGAATTCGGTCGTGTGATGGAAGATGCAATTTCATATCCATCTTTGGTGAGAAAGGATTTGAATATCCCCAGAAGCAGAATGTTACACAGACCTGGAGGTTCAGCAAGGGGACTAACATTTTTTTATTTCATTCCCCTGAACCATTGTGTGTGACATTAAACAACAAAGTATTGCTTAGAGGTGAACTAGTCCCCATCTGCTGCAGGTTGAACCAAGACTTTGCATATGAAAATCTGTGCCTCAGCTTTGTCACTTCAGTCCCACTGCACGTAGAGTTATGAATCAGGCTGTGAGGGGCTGCTGAGCTGCAGAGAGTCTGGCTGCAGAAGGACTGAACAACCTTTGCACCTACCCTGAAGAAGAAGAGCAGGCACGGGTTTCTGCATGTGAGTCTGCTTTGTCAGCATTGCTCCTGCTCTTGGCATTGGCTGGGAGGTGCTGAGAGGCCTCTGACTGCCAGCATGAAGGGAAGAGACATCTCCCAGGCCATGCAGCCCTGGTGCCTTATGCATGCAGAGATCAACCACCAGCACAGCAAGGCAGGGCTGAAACTTCTTCCTTTCTGCTAGGGATCCTGCCAATTTTGAAGAAAAATTTTTAAAATCTCTCAGATATTTCCCAGAATAGCTGTCACAGGATGAACTTCATGGTGCCTAAGTCAGATCCCATCTCATGCACAGTCCAGCACTGAGCTGCGCCTGAGATAGTGATGATTAGAGCAACATAGGGTAGGAACCATTGTTCTCCTTATCATAAATGGAGGGAGGGCATGGCTGGCTGACACCTCTGTTCACAGAATCACAGAATGGGTCTGGTGGAAGGCACCACAGTGAGTCATCTGGTCCAAGCTCCCTGCTCAAGCAGGGTCATCCCAGAGCACATGGCACAGGATCGTGTCCAGATGGTTCTTGAGTATCTCCAGTGAGGGAGACTCCACAGACTCTCTGGGAAATCTGCTCATTCACCCGCACTGTAAAGAAATTCTTCCTTATATTCAGATAAAATTCCCTGTGCATCAGTTTCTGCCCATTGTCTCTTGTCCTGTTGCTTGGCACCACTGAGAGGAGCCTGGATCCATCCTCTTGGCACACCCCCTTCAGATACTTACAGACAATGATGAGGTCCTCTTTCAGTCTTCTCAAGGCTGAACAGACCCAGCTGCCTCAGCCTTTCCTCATAAGTGAAGTGTTCCAGTCCCCTCATCATCTTTGTTGTCCTCTGCTGGACTTGCTCCAGGAACTCCATGTCTCTCTTGTGCTGAGGGGCCAAGGGGAGTTCATCTGGAAGGAAGCTGAACCAATAAATCTGGGCAGAAATATTAGAAACAAACTCTCTCTTGCTGGTGGACAGATCACAGGACTGAGTCACTCTTAGTCACCTCCACACAGGATGGCTTCCTCTCAGTACCACAAATGGCAGCCCATGGGCTGGCAAAGAGGTAGGGACAGTTGACACAGGAGGAGGAAATATTGTCTGAAGGATACAGCTGGGACAGTGGTTTGCAGGACCGTGAAAGAGGGGGGGAAGGAAGAACCAAAAGCTGTTTGGAGAGGAGGCGAGGACTTGCCCAAGGAGTGATGTGGCCAGCAACAGGTAGGAGTCAGTGAGGGAAGGTGGATACCACCGAGAACTGATAATGGCGGAGAAGAAAACACAGAAGTGCTTTTTCTAAGGCTGTGAATCAAATACCTCTTTGACACATCTTGGCCTAGTCACTAAGGAAACTTCAGAGGACATTTTCAGTGGAAAAACCTGCAAAACCACAAGATGCACATTGAATAAGAGAGTACTTGTTCTCTCATTTGAGTTTCTCCCTTCTCTGCTAAAGTACCTGCAAATCCAGGCAGGTGGGCAGGCTAGCTGCGTGATCTCTAACGCGGCACTTTTCTCCAGATTAGAGGAAAGGCCCGTGGATACCTGCATTCCTGCCTGCACCAGGCCTCCGCATATGGCAGCTATGTATCACAGCCCTCTGTATCACAGCTGCAAACGGCGCTGTGTCCTCCTCCCCACACGCTCACCAGGGCTCAAGGCGTTGAATCCGCCGTGGATGACAACAGCCCCCGGAGAGCCCCATATCCTGTCCACACACAGGTTGAAATGCCAGCCCCATCCAGTTTCCAGTCTAAACACATGGGCTGTGGGAGCACTCCACATTTCTCCCTATCCCTGTGTTATGAGTGTTCTATATTCTTCATGTCTCCCACCTTCCTCTCTTCCTAGGTCAGAGCCCACATTTCATCATCTTGTTAGGGACTTAGTGTGATTCTGTGCCACCCATGTCATGTGTTTTGTATGTCTACATCACCGACATCATTTCTTGCCTTTTATCTAGTAGATGAGGCACAGGTGGTATTGCTATCTGTAACTTTCTCAGTCTGGCCTAGTACACCACATCATTACTTCCATAGGTGCCAGAAGACACAGCATGGGTGCAGGCCAGTTCTGGTTCCTTTATCTGCGTGGGCAACTGCAGACAAATGTCAAGTCCTTGGGTGTTCTAGTCAGTTATCAGAAGAGCAGGATGGGAACTTGCAGTTTTCCTGGTTTTTTGTTCTGTTGCTGTTAATCACTGGAAGGAATAGAATAATCACCTCAAGAAAAAAGGTTCATCTGTTTTCTTCTCCACTGAATTATAGATGGCTGTATGCCCGAAAGATTGTGTTTTAAAATACAGATGTGATATTGTCAATATAAATCTGTTGTGCTCAGAGTATTCTTTGGCATTTTGTAATTCAGTGTGGGTGTTGATCCTGGAGGTATCATGACTTCCCATTGCAATCAGGACTTTATTTTCCTTGGCCAATTTTTTCTGGTTTTTGGCTGAGAAACAGAAGAGACAGACAGTAACTTACCCCAGACTGTTGATGAAGCCTGTAGGCAGAGCTGGAGACAGAGCCCAGACCTTCTGCATCCAGATCTCCTGAATGCAAGCCATATGGCCACACTTTCTCTTCACCTTCCCTCTCCCTGTGACTCCCAATGGCTCTTTTCTTAAGTTGAAGTGGCAGTCTTTCACCAGGAGTAGAAGGCTGTCTTGTTTGGTTGCTTGCTTGGCACAGCTGAAGCTGAACAGATCTGGATCGTTGTTTTCCCTCCATTTCTCACTCCTTCCCAGTGAGACCTTTCCTCCTGGACAAGCTGCTTCATTCTTTTGGGGTCTGATGGTGAATGTACTTCCTTTCCACACGACTTTCTCCAAGTAGTTGCTGTGCTTTCTTGGATCCCTGGGCATCCTGGGTTTCAGACCCCATCTTGTAGCAACATTTTCAGGTTTTTCGCTCTGGTGAGATTCTAGCAGTAGAGAAAATATTATGTTAAGCAGATATTAAGAAGATATATTTGTGTAGTAAATATTTTAATATTATTTTAAATAATAGGAAAATATTTAAATATTATTTAAAATATTTAGTAAAGTATTTTAAATATTTAATTACAAAGATATTAAGAAGGTATATTTGCATAATCAAGAAGTATAAGTGGCAGGTGAGAAGAAAATGTGAATGAGTCCTTGCTTGGTACATTTTAGTTGTGGCAAGACAGCAGCAGAAAGGAAGGTATTGTTAAAGCGAAAGGCAGTTTCTCATGCTACAGCTGAGGTAGTAATGCTTGTATCAAATGATCAACTGTCTTTAAATGTTCATCAATCTTCTTTTCCCAAACCTGTTCTGTCATCCAGGGGTCTGGATGCTGCCATGGTTAATGGGTCTTTCATGTGCTTCTGTCTTGCAGGTCTCTAGCATGGAAACAGCACATCTTTGGTGTCTCTGCTGTGACTGGATCACTCACCACCACAGAGACACAAACCACTCTGGAACGATGCACTGCTCCCACAGAGGAGCAGGCAGAAGTAGGGCGACCTAAGAATCACCCAGTTAAGGTTGTTCTCAGTATCCCAAACCAGGGTCTCTTCTTTCTGCCTTGCTATCTGCAAGCAGCACAGAGACTTGAGAGAACAAGGTACTCCACATGTTCCCTCTCAGTCTCCAGCCTAGTGCCGGCTCTAACTGCACCCTCCTCCTCCCTGCTGGCTCCCTGTCGCTGCGTGAGTGATGGATCCTCTGACCCTGGAATGATTTTATTTCTCTTTTTGCCCATACCCAAGCTCTGGAGGGAGGTCTGCCTCAAGCACAACACTGCTGCTCCCAGGGAAAAGTGCCTGCCTTATTGCATGTGCCCCAGGCATTCCCTTTTAAAAACAACAAATATCCTAGGCAAAAGGAGAACAGAGAGAACCCACCAGGCACCCTCTGTCAGAGTGGTGATGAAGAAAGACTTAAGCAACACAAGCAAATGGATTAGCACTTTGCCTGGGGGCCCTGTTCGAAGGTTTCTGTTTGGTCTTGGAGTCCTGAGACTGGTATTTCAGTGGAGTCCTTCTTGGCAAGTCTGGCTTTGTGATCTAGGACAATAAACTCCTTCTTTTAACAATAAAGATAACTGCATTCGGGACATTTCAAACTTAAGAAACTGCTTTACCAGCATTTTACAAAATAGGCTGGGATTCTTTCTTTGGCTGTTCCTACAGAAATGAGGTGGTCTGTGTGTCTGCTTGTCCTGTCCCCGCTTTCAAATGATCAGATGTACCTGACAGTAGGGCAGTGGTCTCTAAGGTATTATGGTGCTACTGGTTTTGTGAGACTATGTGTTGGGCAGATGGGGAAAGTCCCAAAACTTCCTCATTAGCTTTTCATGCCAGGGGTACTGTAGTCCTGCTCATAACATGCCCTCACACCCTTGCTGGGACCCTCAAGCCCTCCAGGACAAGCTGCTTGGGAGCTGCTCCTTGCTCCTTGCCCATTGCCTTGAATGGTACCGATGTTCTCCGACTCACTTCAGTGCCACCTTCTTGGAAATTCATGCAGGGTTGTTTACTTCAGTTTGGGCTGGGTTTATCTGAATGTCTGTCCTTATGCTGGGAATCCATCAGGCATGCAAATCCTAAGCTCCTGAAGTAGTTGGCTTCTATTTCTAGCTGTGACATCAGCCAAAGGCTTGGCACTGCTTTATTTACGTTTAATATATTTAATCTGTCTCCATGAATTTCTTTGCAACAAACGGGTGTGTCAGGGATGGGCAACATGTGTGGGAGAGCACTCTGTTTCTGGACAGTACTATCCTCCTCTGCTTCTCCCCAAGATCACCACCCACTTAGAGAAATCCCAGGGAGCCCATTCCCCAGATCACTGACAAAACCAGCAAAAGCTCCCACTAAAAACAAGGAGGAGGGGACTGGGAAGAAAGGCAAAGTTATCTGCCCTAAAATGCTGCCAGATGGAGAGTGGAGACACCGGGGTCCTGAGCTTGGACCCAGGGTACAGAGACCTCCATTTGCTTCTTCATTGGTTGTGGAGCTGCTATTGGCATCTACTTTGTTCTGTCACTTGGGCTTGGTTGTGCATGTTCCCCCTGCTCCTCTCCCCAGCAGCTGGGACCCCTCTGTGTGAAGCTTCCCTTTCTGTGGCACCCTCCTGCAGACTCTTCTCCAGGGCCAAACAGGGCCTGGAGCAGGTGGGAGGTGGTAGTGCTGTATCTGTTGCAAAGGGGACAGGGAGTCCCTGGAGTACAGGGTGGGGCTGGTGCTATAGTGTGTCCCACTGGCCAAGTGGAGCAAACATAGAGAGGATTGGAAGTAGAGTGGCATGGGGGGAGCTGAGGCTGGCTGTGGGCTGTTTTATGACTGCTGTTGCTCAACCCTATGGCTGAAGCATGGTGGGCAGGTGCAGAGTGAGAAGCCTGACCTCTCTCCTCCCCAGGGCTGCTGTTCCTGTGTTATGCTGTGCTTCCTGCAGCGTTGGAAACCCAGTCCTGGAGCCAGCACAAGTCATAGACTCAACTTCACATGAACACCAGCAGCCCTACACAGAGAAAAGGGCTGGAGGTACACCCTGGATGTCCCTCTGCCTTTTGATTCAGTTTCTGGACAGCAAGGCAGATTAGGTAGAAGAAATGCATGCTGAGGGGACACACAGGCATGCAGCTATTGTGAGAGAAGCTGGGGTGCTTGAGTGAGTAATGGCAGGGGGCACAGGGGACTTGCAGTGTGACAGGTGAGGCAGGCCCCCTCATGGGTCAGGTCATGGGCACATCTGTTCTGGAGGCTGGGTGGATGAGCTGGTCCCCGTGGCTGGAATTAGCATTCCTGCCATGCTCAGAACTACTGATCTGGATGTTCACCTAGTTTTGTATTTGCTGTAAACACAAGGCACTGCTGGGGCTGATCTTCCTTCCACCCTGGGAATGCAGTTTGCCCTAGCCTGAGGAGCAGTCCTGTTGCTGCTTGCAGCCCTCAGTGTCTTGCTTACATCTTCTTTCCCTCCCATATCTGGGAGACCTTGATACATTGATTCAGACGTAGCTGGAATTCAGCTATTTAACTGGAATCCATGTCTTCTGCTACCTGTTCTGGCCCACAAGTATACGTCGTTACTTGATTCCTGTTTAGCAACGTAATTTCCTAAGAAAATCACAGCCTGCTGAAATCCAGGGCAGTTTGATCACATATGTATGAGTTAGCTTATGGCAGTCATACCAACATGATGGCTGTCAAGAAAGTCCCTGTGCACTTTTCCCTCATCTCCTGAGACAATTTTCTCCACTGCAACTGTTGGACATCAGCTTGGGTGGGGGGCATTTCACATTACCACAGGAATAGTTGCAGAAGTGCAGAAGAAATACTTCTTGGGGCCCAGTAACTTTTCAGGGAGCTCGCACAATTCAGCAGAATGAAGGACAACCACCAGGCAGGCAGGGATAGGCAGGAAGCAGCTTCAGCAGCAAGACATCAGGAACCTTTTTCTCAGGAGCAGCTTAAGGTAATCTTTGTGCCTCGGTGCTAAGTGTTACATGGAGAAGGCAGAAACCTGATCTGAGATTTCAGGTGCTTGCTGTCAGGCAGGAGAGAAGGAGCTGTAGCCAAGCTCTCAGCTGCCATGCCATCCTTGCAGATCTCTCTTCAGTGGCGGTACAGAGCTCCTCAGAGCACTCCTGCTGCTGTTTTACTGATGATGTCCCTTTCTCGAAGTGCAAAGCCAGTGTGATAAATTATTTTCTTCTGTTCTTACTTACTCAAGATCTCCCCAGATAAGGTAATGACAGAGATTTCTGTTCAGCAATCCAGTGCCTGCAATAGTGGATAGGGGTCAGCAACAGATCATTGTTAGAGTGATAGCACAGAGAGCCCAGAGAGATCAGATAATGCAGAAGAGCTCCAGGGGCTGGAAAAGAGTGAACTTGGGACACCTGCATATCATCTGTCATCACCAAGCCCCGGGCTTGGGAAGGCCAGGCAGTGATAACAGGGCCCTTGGCTGAGGGAGGTGCTCCTGCCAGGCAGGCCTCTTCTCCTATGGAGGGGTGAGGACAGGCACATAACCACACATCTCTCCCTTCTGGGGCTTGTACAGCACTTAGCACAAACAGGATCTTAATCCTAATGAGGTCCCTGGGAGATTTTAATGAAATGACCGTCTGACTGCAGTCCTTACTGTTCATTTCAGGTATGCACTCAGGTCTCAAAATAGACAAGGGTCTTTTTAGGAGCTAGTGAGTATATCTCACTTATTGTGTAGTATTGCTATTCTATTTACTGGATCCTCCAGCAGGTTCACTGGTTCCTCCTCCAGTTTACTAGTGAAATAGTCATCAAGAAAGACAGGCACCTACCTCGAAGAAGAAGTGACAGACAGATGCTTGGCCAAGTAACACAGGGGAAGCTGTGTTCTACAGATGTGTACAGATGTTTGGTATATAGTATTTGCACAGCAGAGATTCGCATTCAGTGTCTGCTGTATGAAAATGTATGGTATTAAACAACATTGTCACTAATGTTAGGCTTAGCCAACCAGCAAGGTTGTAACTACTTGTGTACCCAATATGTGACTCATGCAGTGTATTTTCTTGATAAATGTACAGTAACATTTTCCAGTGAAGCCATGGCTGTAGGTGGGAAAAGAAGTGAAAAGAAATCCCAAATAATACAATCCAGTTGGTGCCAGGAAGTACTGTAAGCAGATCCTATTACTGGAACAGAGTGGAAAAAAACATTGGTTAAAGCACAGGAAGGATGAAAGTGTCTTTGTTGGCAAAAGTCTTTAAAGAAAGATTCTACTGTGAAAAACAGTAAAATGTAACTTCTATGACTGATACATGTTGTAAGTCATACGTGTGTTCTTATGGGATTTTTGACACTTGTAGCGAGTCTTAAAATGACATCCTTTACCATGTAGGTAGACAAAAAAGGGCAGATAACTTCAGCTGAGAAGACCCCAAGCAGCTTTGTCTGAGCAAATGAGAGGGAATGATGAATCCAAAACTGTCAACTCATGCCTGCAGCACTGGCTAAAAAGGTTCATGAGACAAAATGAGACAAAGAGCTCTGAAAGAAACATATTACCAAGCAGACAACTGCCCAAGATGCAGAACGACTTCAGATGGGTTTGAATAAAGAGTTTTCCATACTGAGGACATCATAAGAAGTCTTTATACTGCCTTCTGATACTTCATTTTTCAGTGATTATTTTTGCAATATTGAAGTAACAGAGGGCAATGTGAGACACTATAGAAAGGAAAGGTTATTTTATTTCAAACCACACTGATTTCACTCACTCAGACTAACACTCTCATAACCACATATTCATAGGCACCAGTAGGCATTTGTTCATACTATTCAGTTTTCTTGCAATCACGTAGAAGATTCAATTCATGGGCTCTGGAGCTCTCATTATGTCTCCTGTGTTTCTCTTAGTTTGGCCACCATATGCTCATTTTAGATGCACCTTTTGCATCCTGCAGAAATTGGCAGTAACTGTTGTCTTTTGTGCCTCCACCTTTTCCCACCTCTGAGTGTCATTAGAACTCATCTGCCTTTGTCTCCTCATATAAGTATCTTAGAGCTCAATCTTGTTCTTTATCTTAGCACCATCATCTCCAGAGATCTTATTTTTTTTTCTTTCATTAAGTCTTAGGTGTACTCTGTCCCTTGTTTTAGGAGTTACCTGGTTTTAAACTGTGATTTATTTTTTTCCCCCAGTCTGGATATCCAGAGGATCTGTGTCAACATGCTGGGATCTTAATGATCTGCTAATCCAGCTGCCATCAGTATATGCTGTTCTTGTAGCCATTCTTATGCCTTTCTTCGCAGTGCTTCCACACACAGACCTCTTCTTTGTTCTCAATTTATGTTATTTTATTGTTTCTTTTATAATTTAAAGAAAATTGGGACCATTAATGACAAAGACACGTCTGGCAGAGTGGTGGCTTTTGGAGTGCAGTGCCATTTTACGAAGAAGGAAAAACTGATCTAAAAGATCTGATTTATCACAGAAACATAGAATATACTGAGTCAGAGGGAACCTATCAGGATCATCGAGTCCAACTCATGGCCCTGAGCAGAAAACCCTAGGCATCACACCATAAGCCTGAGAACATTGTCTAAACACTTCTTGAATTCCTTTTATCTTTCCTTCTCCTTTTAAAATTCTTTCCTGCTTTATGAGAACAGAAAATTTCTTGATAAAAATAATCGGTTGTCAAGTTTAATACAAATAAACAATAAATATGTATCCAAAGAGCATATAAGCAGTGTGAAATTAGTTACCAAGAAAGGTCATCAAGTCAGATGATTTGACTAGCATGTGATGTTAGGAACATTAATATAATTTGTAGTTATGCACAAGAAGATAAGAGTAATCAGATTTCATAACTCAATAAATAAGGATGTCTTTGTTCTTGCCACAGACAGCATTTCACAATTAGCTGGCTATTGTGTATTTCCCTCCACTCCCTAGCATTCCTTTGTACTCTATCTGATATTAACAAGAGAGGCCAAGACCAGGGGCTTGATGTGCCACAGAAAAAGTTATTTATTTACTGAAGACAACATTTATGATCCTTTAGATACTGAACTGAGATAGAACAAAGAAACATGTATAATACTACAGGGATGCTTGTAAATACTTCAGTGGCCTCCTGCACTCAAGACAGACAGAACATAAATGTTTCAGTCCAACCTTGGCTTCACAAGGGCTGGCAGATTTGGGATCTAAGATGCTATCTAAGTGTGTTGTTAAAGAAAAAAGAAGCATTATTGTTATTTTTTTATTTACCAGATGGATGAGAAGAGTGAAACCACAGCTGCTTTCTTATCTCCTTCCAGGTCTGTACAGGAAATAAGGCGGGTAAATCTCATCTGATCCCAAAGAATGAATCAGGTCAGGACATTTTTGTGTTCATGTGGTGAAGCAAGGGGGATGGATGTGGAAAAGAAGAGAGATTTCTGTTCCCTTCTCCCATGAGAGTGCAACCCAGAAGCATGCTCTCTTTATATAGACAAAATTTGAACATTTTCTTGCTCAGTTTTTCATAGGATTCTTGAAGTACAAGCAATGCAAGTTTCTTATATGCATTATTTAGTCTCTACACAAGAGCCTCTGCCAATTTTTTCAACATCCAAATAATATTAATATTATCCTGTCTCTTCCTTCCTTCCCAGACTGAAAGAGAAATATGCTGATCAGTATATGTAGACATGTGTGGGTGGGGGTGAAGCCAAAGGAAGCAACAGAGTTAGCTCTTAGCCCTGAAATGTTTTCGTTGCTTTATTCAGTGAACTGAATAACCTTGGTCTGACTTCTGTGAAATTTTAGTCTTCTCAGCTCATGAACCTCCTATTACCAGCCGAACACAGCTGTTCTGGGAAGTCCTGACCAAACAGAGATAGTTAGTCTTTGAGGTAACTAAGTGATATCCCATGGAGTGTGCTGAGTATTGGAATTGAAGGCTTGAGCCAGGCTCACTTTTTTCCAACAAGCAGAACTGGAGAGGAGTGGGCTCCCATTAGGCTGTGCTGCTGGCTCCAAATGCTCCTGTATTCATAGCCAGACTGTGGTTTTTCTAGGACACTAGGCTTTGTTTTGAAGTTTGATGGATTACAAGTAGTAATTTTGAGTATCACAGCTGCACAGAGATTGTGTCTGGACACTAATCTCTGAATTTCAGTAGATTAAACATTTGCCACCACCAACATAATACAGTGGCTAAAAATTCCCCAGTTTACCAACCAACCAACCAACCGGCCAACCAACCCCCAGAGCTCACCAACTGTAAACTTCTCTTTATGGTCGTGATTAATGTGCAGACAGGCCCAAATTCTGTAAGTCGCTGCAAGTGGAAGAAGAATTATCCTCTCGCCCTCTGAATTTGTTCAAGTAGGAAGGATCTGGGCCTTTTTATGATGTTTATTTTCAGTCCTGCTCCTTAGCCTTGGGATACTGAGCAACCATTTGTCCAAGAATCCAGAGAGACATCCTTCAGGTTAGACATGCAGGTGTACTCCACATCCATGGGCAGGAGAAAGTTGCTGGAATTTATTACGTAAGATGGAAAAGGAAGCTTCTAAAGTGCCCAAAATGTTGGAGGAAGCATGAAAGAAAATAGCTGTGAGATGGTGTGGGAGCCTTCCCCACCCACAGAAAATTGACATTGTCTGTGAGCTTCAGATGGTGGTTTTTACAACAGTCCTAGGACTACACATGGATGCACATTGTTAGAACCAATATGTACTTTCACACTAAAAACTTTTATTTTTGCAGGAAGTTGTAACGCTGGGGGCAAAATTTTTCTTAGGGGAAAGGTCAAGACAGATTTCAAAGATGTGTTTAAATATTTTTGAGGAAAAAAACCCCACTTATTTGTTATGAAATTACTCTTTTTTCCCCATTCCATCATGGAAATGGATATTAGTCATTTCAGTTATTTTGAAAAAAATTGTTTGATGGATTTGAAACTAGATTATCCTGTTTATGTGCTCCCCTTCTCTTTCAATCTTTGGAAATTTTTAAATCTAGTTTTGAAATGGTTTTTTTCCCAGGTTGAACTAGAAGTTGAACTAGTTTTAGTTTTAATTTTGCGTAGCTGAGTGAGTTTGCTGCCAGAGCTAACACGTTGAGATATGTATATCAAGTTCTTTAAATGTCTGAAATGTGTTTTGTTTATTTTTATTTCATAGTCTTTTGACTGGCTTCTGTGTTTAAAAAACATCTCCCTTTCTAAAGCTTAGTGTCAGCATGCTAGTTTTCAGCACGATTTATTCCATGAGGTTGTTGACTTTAATTATATTGTGGACACTCAAACACTCTTACTTAGTAGCTCAATTATTCTTGCTTCTTGGATCAGTTCCTAGGTATTACTTAGGACGAAATGGAAAAGTAAAAATAAAGTCTTGTTTTCTCATGTGCTGTAGAACTAGTTGTTCTAAAAAGCACTTGTTTATCATGTTGAGAAATCTCTTTGTAAGCCATGGACCATGTGGTGGTTGACTAACTTACATCCTGAAACACAGGAGCAAGCTTGAAAAGGACTGTCCCGATTGGTGAGTCCAGTTACTCTGGGCGACCTGGGTTTGGAAACCCTGCTCTGTTGCAGTACTGATAGGGTTTATTCCCCTACTGGAGTGCTCAGCTACTCTGCTGAAGCCTTTCTAGAATGAGCTGGGCACTCAGTGAGGGAGACATAACTGCGGATCATGGCTTTAAAGACACAGAGGCTGGAAATGGGACTTCTCCTAATCATGAGAGATGTGGACTGTGAAACAGCCCCTGGCGGGTACTGGAAGCAAAACCTAACTGCTAGTCCATTGTCCTGCTGGAAAAGCCTTGAATTCAGTGCAGGGATGGAGGGGCTCTGCAACTATGCAGAATGTTGCAGAATGCAACATTCCCACAAGCTATGGTGAAAAGGTCTGTCCTTTTGGGTGTGAGTGCAAATCACATTGTCTTTTTAGTCCTCATCTATAGCACTTCCTGCCAGAATTATTATTCCATGAACATGAGCAATCTGGGCCATACAGAGGAATCCTGCTGAGGTCTCCCTGGTAACTTACCCAGTTGCACTGACAGGTGCCCATCTCTGCTGGCACATTCTCAGTAGACATCTTAGAATCATCATCTTTATGACTGTTGGCTCATAGTTCTTCTTTTTGTTCCCCATTTACTTCTAGCTTATGAGCTTTTAATTTACAGCAGGATTCTTACTGCTGATCCTGATGGCAGACCTTGCATTTGCCCTATTGCATATTATCCTGTTTCTGTTAATAAAGCTTTAAAGGTCATCCTTTTCCTCCTGTATGGGCTCTCAGATCTCCTTTTCACTGCTGTTGTTTTCTTGCTTTGTGTTATTGACAAAATTCCTCAACAAGTATTCCTTTTTAGAGCCAGTTATTAACAGAAGTAAAGTAAAACTTGTTGCAAGAGAAAGTCAATTGGCAATCTCTCATCATTTCTCCTTTCCACTGCTTAAGTTTTTGCCCCATTTGTCTGTTTCCCTACCATCTTTGCTGTTTTGGTTTTAATACCCATTTTCTCCTACTTAACTAAGAGTTTGCCAGATGGTACTGAGGCCAATGATTTTTCAGTATCTAGGCAGATGAGGGTGACCAGGTCATCAGAGCCCTGATTTCTTTCAGTGTTCAGCATGTCATAGGGCTGCAAACTTAGATGACCCTGAAGGGTGGCAGACAAGGGCAAGAAATGACCTCCTGTTTGCACTGCTTTTCAGAGGTGGTTCCTGATGCCTTGAGGCACAGGCCCTATGCCTTGAGGACAGCTCAAGATTGCTGTTCTCAGGCTCCAAGGACCAACAGCTGCTTGTACGAGGACACAAGTAACACACTACCTCACTGCCACAGATAAGTCTGAACTTTCCCCAAACTCAAAGAGCACTGTAGGAGCTAAAGATAAAACCCTTGGACAGGAGATGCTCACTGTTCCCTGTCTGAACAGTGGTGGTTCTTCATCTCCATGGATCTGCCATCATTTTGGGCCAGAAGCCCAAAGCACAGTTCAGCAAGCATGTGTCCTGGGCTGCCCAGCACTGCTGTGGGTCTGGTGTGAACAGAGGGTGCACCTCAGGGATTTGGGTTTGTGTAAGCCAACTCTTTGCCTCATAGGGTATGTGACTTTTGGGGGTTTTGGAGCTGACACCTTTGTTGTGTGAGTTTTCTGTCTGATATTAGCCTGCCATTAAGAGGAGGGATCAGTTGTAAAAGCAGTATGAAATGAGATGGGAGAAGGGTCCTGTTCCCTGAGGAAGAACAAGTGCCCTGGCTAGCAGTGTAGCTTGAGATAGAGCCCAGCCAGAAAAGGAGGGGGTGAAAGAGGGGGGGTCTTGCAACAAAGAGGGAGACTGGAGCTTGTTCTCATATTTCTGTCCAGTCACTGCACCCAGGCACAGAAAGGCAACCTGGCTGTGGCTGTGTCCCCACTAGTCCCTGGTGTGTGCTCTGTCTCTCTCCCTTTTGGCTCAGTTCTTTGATGTTGCTGGCTTGCTGGCTGTGGGCAGAAGGTGGTTCTGATGGTATCCTGGGGGTGGGAGAGGGGAGGAGTCACTGATCGATGCTAATAAATAAAAGGTCCCTCTTCTTCCGTCCAGGGTCCGAGACGCCAGGAGAGCTGCCCCCTGAGACAAGAGCCGCAGACTGGCAGGGAAGCGACAGCTTAGTGAGTATGCAGGGACTGCCTTGCTTTTCCTGGACAGCTGCTTGTTATTATTGCCTTGCTGGTGCTTCACCGCTGTAAAATGTTAGGAGTGCTTGCTACAACATGTATAACATTGTGATTTTCCACTCCAGCAGCAGACACATCAGGGCTGCTTTTCTGATGCCCCCTTTATTTGTTGGACCGCAGAGATTTCCCTGGCATTTGCAGAAGATTGGTCTTAGCTCCTTTCTGTATTTCTAACCAGTGGATGCTGCTAGAAAGCAGAGGGTTTGGGCTCACTGTGCTGCATGGTATGTTACCCCCAGGGCAGCCCATTGTTGTTGAGTAGGGGAGTAAAGTATGGAGTGCAGGGGGAGTAGAAAAGAGTACTTTTGCTAGAGGAAGCATTCCCCGAAAGAGGTTTGTTGTTACAGGGCTGTGTCACTGGCATGTTCATTCATTCCTTGAAAAATGTATTGCCTCTGTGGTTAAAAATGAAACATTTGGGTTAAAGTGGTGTTTGTGGCTGTTCTGTGGTTGATGGCAGGGTATGCTCCAGGCATTCTGGGATCAGAGTCATCTGAAATGGGAGCAGAGTCGTCCAGGGAGCAGAAAGTTCTGCCCTGAGGGAAGACAAATAAAGAGGGTTTGGCCGGAAAGCATGTTGGAGTTTCCCACTGGGCAGCCTCACTTTCATTCCAAAGTACACCCAGCATCTTCCTCTCTGTGCCCCACTGTTTTCCCACAGTTGCTGGTCTGTCCTCCAACCTCTCCCTCAAGTTTTTCTTTCTTAGCAGCTCCTGTACAAGACATTTGGGAAACCTATAAAATCCACATTCAACACGAAGTCCAAAACTATGAGTTCTAAGAAATTAAAAGGATCCCAGAGCAGAGAATTTCCTTAAAGAGACTGGAGTGGCAGGGCACAGAGGGGCAGCAGCAAAGTCTCAGTTCCCCTCTGACCTTGTGTCTATAGCAAACCTACAGCTTTTTCCCAAGTTTTCCTCCTCATTTCAGGCTAAGCACTAAGCAGGCAAGAAGTGGATGTGTATGGGGGGGTGTTGATGGTGCAGGACTGAGCTGCTCTCCACAGTGGATGGGATAATGGGGAAGAAGAGCAATTCTTTCTCTTTGGTCTGAAGTTGAAGTCCCTACTCAGCTTTTCTCCCTGAGACAGGAGGCTTCAGGAAAGGGTCATGAGTTCGGCATTGAAAGGGTAAGTTGCAAAGCCCAGAGTGATCTTTTTCCACTGAATTTCACTCCTCACTGGTGAAGTGTTAGGCTCTGGCTATCTGTCCCTGTAGTTCTTGGCTGTGTTACCTTCAATGTGGCTTCATGGTTTGGCCTCTGAAGGTGACAGCAGCGACAACAGCATATTGGTTTGGGGAGAATGGTCTGCACCCAGAGTGCATTCACTTCACACCCTGTCAGTGAGAAATCCTGATACTGCATATACACATGGACAAAACGTGCAGTAATCACAGCTTGGATCAGACATAAGAATGGTTCCTGTGCCCTAGGTTCATCCCCAGGCAGCATGTGGTGTCCCAAGCCCATCACTGCCATTGTGGGAGGGGCTGGCAGGCAGTGGGAACCCACCCTGCCGTGCTACCTTGCCTCTAGCACACTCCTTCCTTTTCACCCAGCAGGGGTAGCCATCTCTGTAACTCCTCCTTCTTTCTTACACTGCTTTCTACTGTTCCAAGAGTTGGAGAGTGGAACACCCAATGTTTTGGATGTCTCTGCTGTCCATTATATTGGACCCAGTCAAACTCTTTTAGATGTTAAAAGGCAAGGTAATTCTCCCTGAGACTGCTGGCCTTGGAGGTTTGTCCCAGGTGAAAAGCCTTTCGTTGACATGTGACTTCGGTGCCCAGTGAGGCAAGGACTGCTAGTGCTACACCAGAGAGACATCAGTCCTGAGGGAAATGGTTACCTCTGACTTCACCAAGATGTTGTCCTTTGGGCTGCAAGAGGAATCTAGGGTCAGCACCACAATGAGAGGCTTCAAAGCTAGAGTTCTGGGTGCTGCTGTCATCTCAATGCAAAAATCATGATCCCACCAGCAGAAGGGATTCTTTCAGGTTGCTGCTTGTCACTCCTGAAGCAAAAAAATAGGAGATGAGAAGGGGCAGCAGGGTTGTATTTCTCCTCTGATAGCTGGCAGGCTATCATTGCAGCAAAGGCCAGCTGGGGAGAGGGGGACTGAGTGGGACAGGAATGTCTGAAGCCTCATTTTCCATGTCTCCATCGGCAAAGCTGACAGGACAGTTTGGGCTGGTTGTATCCAGACAGAGTATGATGAGATCAAAGAGAGCAGATCAGAGGAAAATTCAGAAAAACAAACATTTATATTTGGGATCAACACACACCTCTGCCTTTGGGTCCCTGGCAGCCCATGAAATTCCTTCCACTTGCATAGGCCAGCTTTTCTGAGTGTGGAGTGCTAGTGACATGTTTGCCTCTGGATTATGTCCCCCAGCACTGAACTGTGAGAGGAAGGGGGCATGCCCCTTCCTTCCCAAAACCCAATTCAGTCTGCTAATAGAGGTTGTTTTGTAACAGCTCCAAGAAGAATGTGTACCAGCTAGCTGTCACCTTGCCAAGGCTCTTTCATGGGCTCCCTCCTAGCTCTGTTTTCATAATAAACATTCCACTGCTAATTTTGCAGTCAGCCCAGGATCTCCAGCTACCCTCAGTGGGAAGAGAGTAAAACACAGTGAGGAAGACGGAGTGAGAGATTCCTTCCTGCACTGGCACAATGCGCACTCTCATCGTCCTTACGCTCCTGGCTGTCTTGGTGATGGCTGCCACTTGCTATGGTAGGTGACATTTATTGCTGGGTAGAATGAAAACTTCGCAGACATTTATGGGTCTGTTCAGATGTTTGTTGCTTAACTTTGTGTCTTCTTTCCCCTTAACTTGATCTCTTGCCTGTTTTCCTGCCTTTGTGCTAGATCCTCCTAGCCCTTATCCAGAGCTGTTATCTTCAGCCATTGGGATTCACAGTCCAGGATGCTTCAACCCCTTCATCTCTGTTCCAGCTCACCTCACCTCACAGACTGCTCCTCTTTTTGTGCCTTTGTTGTCTGGACTATGATAAGAGTGCTAATTCTTAATTATTCCTTGCTAATTGGAAGATTTCCCTTTTTCCTTTTGTAATATCATCCCCTTTTTCCTGTGAGGCACACAGTTCCATATTGGTGGCATTAGGATGCTGCTTCATGCAAGGGTCAAGTGCATTTCACTGTGCTAATCCATTCCCTAAGAGCACATGCAAGCTTTGAAGGTAAGTAGGTATCATATCCACTGTAGTGTCAGGAACAGAAGGTGAAGAACTATACTAGAGAATCAGGCTGGATGACCAAGCATGAGTCTGGAAATACTGGCTAAAACACCAGGTAGCTCTGTATTAAATTCCTGAGCAATTTAAACTCCTCATATAAATTCTAGGTCACACCACTGATTCCTTTGTCTTCCTTTTAAACATATGCCTTGAAACCTGGCTTCTCTGATTTCCATGTGTGTTCTAGCTATCTGTTGTGTAGGAAAGACTGAATCCCATCAATACAGCATCATACTACATGTTTCATTCTTTCTTTCCACAGAGTCCCGTGAGAGCATGGAGTCCGATGAGTATCTCTGTAAGAGACTGCTTTACTATTTTATTGAATTTGAAGAGTGCTACAGACATGTCCAAGATCATTTCCTCGTACTCCTACTGTAGGGATTAAATAGGTAGAGCCACCCAGCCCAAGGAAATTGACTTCACTGGGTGATGGAGTTTCAGGATGAAAAGGGAGAGAGCTAAAAGAAAGAAAACTTCACATGTTTCAGCACAAGCTCATACACCATTTTGCATAGAATATAATGAGAATTGCAAAACAAAATTTGAGAACAGTGCTCAGGTCTCTGTTACACATACTAAAACCAGGTTAACTGACACTAGAAAAGGACACTGCTCAAAAAACTCTGGGATGAGCATAGAAAGAGGTACTGTAGAAGCCACTTACACAATTATTCTCCCCGAAGAACAAGGAGAGCCTTACTCTAAGCACCTTGGAAGCAGGCAGGGTGTGTGAGTAGAAGGGATCCTTTGGCTGGAAGAGGGAGAAAAAGTGTCACAGGAAAAGCATGAAAAGGGTGGAAAGTCTTGTATTGGAACAAGCAATATCCTGGAGAGGTTAGAGAACAGATGAATCAAAACTTAAAAGAAATTAGGACATCTGGAAGAAGAATTTCACAAAGCAGAGAGTCAGCAACACAAAGGCACATGTGGGAGCCAATATCAATGACATCCACAGACTCCTGAACTCTGCAACGGGACTGTGATGTTTCTCAAAAAGGTCAGAAGGGGCTTTCAGGCCCCTCAGTCCAAAACTGCCACAAAGACTTCTCAATCACTGTCTAACCTTGGAGGCAGAGAGACTTACTCAGGCCTTTTCTGTGTGTAATTTCACAATTCTTGTAGTTCTTCTGAGCGTGCAGCTTGTAGTTCTTCATGGTCTGTGCAGCTTGGTGCCTACCTCTTCTGGGCCAAGCTCCACTCACTCAGAGGGGCTGTGGCAGCAAAATCACAGTAGCATTCCCCTGGGTGATTTGAGTAACAGCAGAACAAGAGCAGCATGTGCACTTCTGTACAGGCTGCACCAGCCACTGAGAGAGCCTGAGCATGAACCAGCGGGGGGGGCAGGAGGGGATATTGAAAGGTCCTGGATTTCACTGTACATGGGAGGGCAGACAAGGAGGCTGTTATAAAGGAGGACGATAGCTTTTGTTGAAATCTGGCATTGAAAAAGTGCCATTCTGAATAACCCCTTGCCTTCTCAGATCCCTTCCTCAACAGGCGAAGGGCCAGTGACTTCATACAGGCTGACACGAGACTAAGAGCCGTCACTCAGGAGAGGTATGTCATGGCCTCAGGACACTGAGGTCGAGAGTGGGAACAGGTTCCTCCTTGCCAAGCACAGGCTGGTACTAGGGGTGGCAGCCAGGGTGACTTGTGAGAAGCCTCAGCCCCTCTCTCAATGTGAGGTACCATTTAAGTCCCCAATCCCAGGAAAAGCAAGAATTCAGATAACAGAGAGTGGGTCCTTTGATTTGAGGACATGTCATATGCTGAGAAGACTGATGAATTGTTCTGAAGGAAGTACCAACAGAAGGAGAGAGAATGAGTGTGGGATGGTCCACAAGAAAGCTCAGTTTGAGATCTTATTCTAGTCCTCAAATCTCATGCAGAACTTGCATGACCTTTTCTAAATCAAAGGGTCATCTGAGGGCCTCATTGCTTCATTTATAAAACAGAGATATAACAAATTTCATGCCTTATTCAAGGCTCGTGAAAATAAAGACTGAAGCACAGAAATAGCAAGGCATAAGGCAAACCTTCTCCTCAGAACCAGGTGACCCCTTTGCAGAATATTTCAGGTCTTTGTCCCGTGTGTGTTTGGGAAAGAGCAGAAGAGCTGAAGAGAGCAGGCTGGGGGAGGCTGCAACGGGAGGACCCTTCCTCAAGTTCAGGCAGGAGCCATTCCCCTCTCCCCACCACCTTACTTAGCCCCAAAATAAAAGGTTGCCTGAGGAGGCAAAACATTCCTGCTGTAGTCATGTCACTCCCTGGGTGTGGTTAACACAGAAGCTGGCGCTCTAAGAACTTTGTCGCTGGATGATGGGCTCTGGTGGTGGATCCTTATCTCAGTGGGAAGTTTCTGGACAGGAAAGGGCTGTAGGTGGATATTTAAGATGACAGCACTTACCCCTCTTCTCTCCTACCTTTACAGGATCAGGGAGCGTAGTAAGGCACACCAGGAGCATCAGAGGGAGCTCTGCGAGGACTACTACCCTTGTGAAATGTACGCTTTTCGCCACGGCTACCCGGCTGCTTACAAGCACTATTTTGGAAGGAGGAGGACTAAGTAAAGGATGACCCGTCCCCACCCTGGGGCCTGGAGTCCAGGGTATCCTCCCCAAAAATGCAATGGCTCTGAAAAATACTCAGTTGCTTGTGTCCCTGTATGTTATCCTGCCTGCTGCTTCTCTCCCATGTAGCCATGGATTCCTGCACTGTGTTAATTAGCTCTGAGCTGATGTAGCAGAGATCACAGAGAGGTCAGGATGTGGGTGTTTACTACAAAATAAATTGCTGGTTTGATACTATCTTCTCATGAGTCACAGTACTTTGGAAGGGGGTATGCAATTTTCCATGAAGAAACTGAATTTTTTTATCACAGATTCTGGTGCAGATTATGGGAGAAAAAGTTATTACCTTGCAAGCATATGGTTCGGGAAGAATCTATAATGGTTTTGTTCCAGGTTCTACTAGTGGCTTCTTTCAGAGGTCACTGGCCAATTTCAACTCCCAGTCTTAAGACATCTAAAAATGGTGGGATGTTCAGAATGCAGATGCACTTTTTGAAAATCAAATCTTTCCTCAGCTGGGGAAACTAAATCCAGAAGGCACCTATTTAATCTTAAAACAAAATTAGGGTGAGAGTTGGTGAAAGAAAATCCTGTAAATTGCCTCTTGTTTATCCAGCTACCATCAGGTCCTGATGCTAGGTGCTCCTTTAGAAAGGAGTGTGTGGTCCGGACTTAACTTGTATTTCCTTTTGCAATCCCCTTTCGAAACCTTTCCACTTGAAACTACTCTGGTAGCACTTGAAAGCTGCAGAAACCAAAGCTGGAGAGGGGCTCCTGGTGGTAAATAAACAGATAAAGCAATCCAATGCTTGGGGTCAGGCCCAACTTTGTTCACATAGAACAATTTCATTTTACTGTTCTCAAATCATTTGAAGCCAAGATGTGGCTTGACCCTGTGCACAGGTTACTGAGCACCTCCCAGTCCTCTGAGGAGTGAGCATGGCTGCATTCTGGTTGTCACCATCACCAGGGCCTGTCCCCAGGCCAGAAGGCACCAGTGCTGACATGTCCAAGAATTCAATGCTGCTCTGGGCTTAACAGCAGCCACAGGAGCTGGGACACTCCTTGGTGCAATTTGTGTAGGAGACATAACATCCAGCTAAGCTCGACACAGGTGGTTTCGACATTCACCTCTCCAGGCTTACACAGGCACCTGCAAATTACAGAAGTGGGAAAGATTCATGGCATGCAATCAAAGTCTATGATGTATGAAGTATCAAATTGTTGACTAATCTGTGAAATTAAGCCTGGAGCCAAAATTACCTGGCCCATTAGAAACATGCATCTTCTTCCAAAGGGTGCTTCAAGGCTTTGCCAGCTTTGAAACTGAATTTTGGAAAGAAATGTGATTTATTTATTGAAAACACTTCTGATAGGAAACTCTACCCTGACAGTTGCTAAAGTTTTGTCCAGGGGAGAGAAATGATTTTAAGGAAAAAACCTGTATGGATTAGGTATATTCACACACTTGTTCTCTGTATTCTCAAGTAGGTAAATCTTGTGATCACCAACCAGAGCAAGCTCACATATGCTAGAATCAACAAGTCAGCAGTGTCTGGGTTTGACTTGACACTGTCACACCACCAAAACAGAAGGCACAAGGTCTAGTGCTGTCTGGGTCTGTGTCCAGAAATATCTAGTGATCCCAATCCCCAGTTAACCAGGATAAATAATGAATAATACCAGAGATTTCTGTGGGATTTCATTAGTGGGAGCAACAACCAAACAGATTTAAGAGACTACATGCTGGTTAGAAAGCTTGGGAAAAGATGGGAGGATAAATAAAGCCGTTTTCATTACTAGAATTGTATATTTATATATTTATATTATTTCAAGTATTCATCTGGAAGCATAACTTTCCTAGAATACTTATTATTTTTAGATGTTTGTTTACTTTTATACTGTTGCTCTTTTGCTGGAATAATATGTATACAAAACCTTTTGCTGGATATCATTAGTATATATATTCAGCTTTCCTGGACTGTAGAAAAGTTAACAGGGACAAAAGTTGGGGTTTATTTTAATCCTCTAAGCTAAATTCTCTAAGATAAAAGACAGTGTTTCTAAGAATTGGCAAAGTCCCTAATGGCTCTGATTTTCCTTGGGAGCCTCCTAAACTTTACTTCTGTAACCTTTGGACATGTCTGCCTTTGCACATGGGTCTGAGGAGGACTGGATATGAGGTGGAGGAAGATTATATTTCCACTACCAGAAAGAAGAAGCACATATGATTTAAAAAAACCCCAAACTTGCCAAACTTGGCCACATGGTCTGTTCAGCCTGGAGCAGACCTCATTGCAGTGTACAATATCCTCCTAAGGGGCAGTGGAGGGGCAGCACCGATCTCTGCTCTCTGGTGACCAGTGACAGCACCAAGGGAACAGCTGGAACTGTATCAGGGGAGGTTTAGGTTGAATATCAGGAAAAGGTTTTTCACCCAGAGGGTGTCTGGGCACTGGAACAGGATCCCCAGGGCAGTGGTCGCAGCACCAGCTGGACAGAGCTCAGGGAGCATTTGGGCAATGCTCTCAGGCACAGGGTGTGGCTCTTGAGGTGCCCTGTGCAGGGCCAGGAGTTGGACTTGATGATCCTTGTGGGTCCCTTCCCACTCAGCTTATTCTGTGATTCTGTGGCTCCTATGCTGTTTGTGGGATGTGGCTTTGTTAACTTGGATAGGGGGTTTGGGGATTGTGGGGTTATTGATACACAGCCCATGCAAGGCTCTTGTAGTACCAAGTAACTTTAGACACTCGGATCCTGAAGAATAAAACACTTTTGGAGTCTAAATTTTTATTTGACTTTTAGACAAGAGAAGCCAAAATAAAGCTTCTAAATTATGAAGATTTCCAGGAGGAAAATACAAAGATCTTACCTCAAACTAACTTTCAAAGTTCCTAAAAGTATAAAAATCTCATCTCTCCAAAGTGATTTGGGTGAAACTGTGAAACTGTCTGAAAAACTACTGTTTTTCCTATGCAAACTGATTTACAGGTTTCCTTACCCTCAGGGTAATGGTTGAAGGTGGGGTGGAGGAAAAGGTCACCATTGGGTTCAGTCTCATTTGACAGACTCCACATGAGACAGCCCCATCACATGAAAAGAGCTGCTCTACTTCAGGGTGTGCTGGTCTCTCCCCTGGCTTTCCAGCATGACTGAATGACTTTCAAGTCTGTAAGAAAAATGATTTTAAAATCTGGTTGTTTTTCTTCAACAGCCCCATTCAAAACCTCAGATAAAATCTTCTGGAAATGCCCTGGGTCATGAGATGGATGCCAAAATGACAGCCAGGTCCCGGCATCTCCTGGCCAAAAGACGGGCTTTGTTTTGGAGCACAGATACAGGAACACAAGCCAGATTACTCACCTCTCCAAGAAATCACAGGCTATAAACCGCTGCCCAAAAGCAAGCTCCGGAGAACTTCAGTAGCCTCCAGGAAAGCTCTGAGGTTAGGGGGACTAGCGCAGCCAAAGAAGACATGAGGAGTCTGCTGGCACTGCTGATCGTGACTCTGGCCCTGGCAGCACTCTGCTGTTGTGAGAAAGGTAAGGGGACATCTTCCCAGGAAGGCTCTAGAGCACTGCTGAACCCTGCAGCTTGCTGCCAGCCTCCCTCCAGTCTGGGAGAGACACAGAGCTTTGGGGGGAGGAGATGCACCACCAGTCATTGCACAACTTCAGATCTCTGTTGGAGAGAGAGTCACAGGTGAGAGAGGGCTTGGGAACAGAGACCCCCATCTTTTGCTGGGCATTTTCTTCTGCTGGTCAACACCCACTCACCCCCACCTCAGTTGCATATTGAATTGCAGCAGAGAATTTGAACATTTTAATATGCTTAAGAATTAAACTGGTTTATAATTTAGTCTCTCTCTAAATGGTGGGTGTTAATAAAACCGTTTTGGTAGAAACAGACCTTCTGTGTAAGTGGGGGGAGCTGGATCTGGTGGATCAAGTCAGTGGTGGGATTCAGTTACAGAGGAAGATGACTCACAACCATAGAACGACTCACAACCGGACTCCTTTCTGTCTGTCTGTCTCTCTTCCAGATTCCAAAGAACCCTCAGGATCTCCCAGTGCTGACAGTGAGTATATCATTCTGACTGATGCTCAGCTCCATTCTCCTGCATCTGCCTTCTTTCTTCCCTTTGATAGGTTCAAGGGCTGAACAAGACCTATGCTGAGTCCCTCTCTTTTTGCTCTTCCCTTTTTGCTCCCTAAGTTTGCAGTCCCTGTGGTGCAGGAGCATGTGCAGCAAACAGAGCCCTTCTTGTGTGAGCAGGTGACACGAGGGCAGTCAGTGTCCCTGCACCTGCAAGGCTAGCATTGCTCCGGGTGTGCTGGTGCCACAGCCTGCATCTCCAAAACCCTCGAGTAGTGCCCTGGAAAGACATGGGTGATGCAGGTTGCTAGCAGCTGGATGCATCTGCCTTCTGTGAAACAGGGTTGTGTTGGTGGAGCAACACGGCCAGCCTCCCTGCTCTGACCTGGCTTCAGAGACCTGCCCAGAGTGACTGCTGCATCCCCAGGTGTTAAGAGAGCTGCCCACATCAATGGGTTGTGACATCCCTGCCAAACCCTGCAACATGGAAAGCCTGAAAGAAAGGGGCTGCCTTGGCTGCTCCTGAGGGCTGCAGTTCCTCTTGTCAGGTCACCTGAGATGTGGGGATTTGCACACCTTGGGTTGTTCACAGCTTTTGCAGCAAGCTGATCCTGGCAGAAATCTGTATGGAAAATCCTTTTTGTTCTCTCCTGTCTCTCCTTTCTCCCACTTTAAAGGATAACATTGGTGCTGAGAATCATGAAAGCTAGTATTTTTCCAGTGAGCCAATACAAACACAGATTGGGAAAGAGAAAAAAAAAGATGTAAAGACTATTCAGGGAAAGGTGGTAGTTTCTGACAACTCATTAACTGGAAGTTTCTGTGTAGTCAGTATTTTGATCCAGAATAAACCTCAGTTTGCTAGAGAGGAGATAGGAGATACAGCTCACTTCCAAAGAGAAATGCAGCCAAACATTCCATGATAATGAGGGAAGGAACAAACCCCACCATCTCCCCACAGGCAGAGGTCTTAGAACCTTCTTTTCCCCCAGAGACAGCAGCAGCTTGCCAGTTTCCACGCTGAAGTGTGTATTGGTGTGCAGCTGCCTGTGTTGCTGCTGTGCTGGCACCTGTGCACACCTCTGCTGTTGTGAGACCATCCCAAGGAGCGAGGCTGTGCTGTGCTGAGCCCTGGCTCGGGCTGGGGAGAGAAGTGGCTCTACCTGGTGTTTGTGGGGTGCTTCAGAGTACCACAGTGTTTGCACAACCACAAATCAAGGGAGCACAGAAGCAACTGTGCAGGCACAATGTGCTAGTGGAGAGCAGGGGCAAATGCTGTCATGGCTGAAAGACCTCTCGTATTCTCCAGGTCCTGAGTACTGGGATCTTTGCACATCCTGGGTATATTTCTCACTGGGTGATGTTTACTGTAGCTATTTTATACTCTTCCCCTTTCACAGAATTCTGTACATGTGAGCACTGGCATTTCTGTGTGCTGCCTGTTGCTCATAGCTCATTGGAGGTGTTTTAAGGTCTTCTGGTCGGTATCCCACATCACTCTCAGTCTGAGTCAAGATATAGAAAGGAAGCCAAGACTCTAAAATTAAGTAGGCCAGGGAGAGAGGGTGCCAATCTCCTAATTTTCTTCTTATTCATATTTTATGCCTTCTGCACATTTGCTGCAGACTCAGATTATGCTGTGTGATAAGGAAATTGAGTTTATGACAGAAAAAGCCCTTGGTTCATGGAGATGTGAAGTGGGAAGGGAGCATTGAGTGGACAGTGGGATGGGGAGAGATAAACAGACCATCAGCATGGTTTGTGGCAGTCATGTGCTTGTGAAGAGAGTAGATTTTGATATTCAGAGGTTAGACTAGTCTCTGTGCTTCAGCGCTGCATCTCCAACATGCTGTGTTCTCTCCTGGCAGGCATCAAGATTAAGAAAGAAGTTGCCAATGCCTTTGTGAAGAGGAATAAAAGATCCAGCCCATATGAATGGTAACAACTCAGAAGCTGGGCTGAGAGCTGGACTCAGGACTTGTTCTGAAGAGGGGGTGGGAAGGCAGTAGGGCATGACAAGGCATTATTTTCCTGTACAGCTATGTCATTACCTTCATGTACTGAAGGAAAAAGGCTGTAGGAGACAGTGATGGAAAAATGGTTCTGTTTTCATTAAAACCCTTTTGAAGTCTCATAGCTGAACTCTAGTATTCCTCCCAGGGGGAAAGACAGCACTAACTGTGGGCAAGCCATGGGCACAGCAGGATACAAGTTAGAAGCTGCTCCAACCTACAGGGTCATCAGAACCAATTTCCAGGATAATGAGAATCACAGAGCCTTGGTCATTGCCTCTGGTTCCCCACAAATGAAGCACAGCTTTGTTGCGGGATAAGATTGGCTGTTCTTTCTGAAACTTAGAACATACATTCACATGTGCAGAAAGCAGACACAAAGACTGGGAGAAATCCTAGCTATTTGAGAAATTTGAGATAATGCAAGAATGTTCTTCACGTATTTCCTGGAAGAGGTTGTTAAGCTACTCTTTCCAATACAGAAATAAAGTAAAAATTCATGAGATACTGGTGGGATTCCTGCGGTGGTGTGTGTAGTCTTCAGGAAAGATTAACAAAACCTAGAAGAGGAGCTGAGAAGGACATCCAAAGTGTACAGCTGAGACTAAAAAAATTGGGCTTTCTTAGCCTGGCAAAAAAGAAAAGAAAAAGAAGTTACATGGGGATAGTGTTCCTATCTACAACAGAAGTGAGGATAATTAGCGAAAAGTGTTTAAGCTAAAGAAAAAGAATGGCTAGTGGGAAGGTGAGTAGAAATTGGGCAAAAATAAAGGTAAGCAGGAAATAATAAAATAAATATATAATAAAATAGATAACAACAAAAAAATAATCCTGGGTAGTTGGGGAACGAGATTGAAGACAAAAAACCCCCAAATACTTACAGCTTCTGTGGTATCCTTTGCTGAGAAAACCTCAAGAGTAATCTATTTAACTTGGGTTCAATACCATATTTCCCAGCATTGACCAAGTAGCCTATCCCTGTGTAAGTAGATGTTAACTCAGTATGACCAGTCCTCTGTTGGGTCACACTGGAGAATCACTTCTTTCATGTCAGTGTCAGGTGAGGGAGCTGTCTCCAACTGCATTGGCTGAATCTGCAGAATTGCATCTCTGTCTATTCCAGGTACTTTGAGAGTTACAGAAGACCGATGGAGCAGATGCATGAGCGCTGTGAAAACTATCCCCCCTGTGACTATCTCTCTGACCAAATAGGATTTGCCTTGGCCTACAACCGCTTCTTTGGGAGATACTGAGGATGGGAAGGTCTCTTCACTTGTTTGGCTTGGAACATTCCGAATCCCACAGGAGAAAGAAGGCTGTGGCTGGGAAGGAGGGAAGGAAAGCATCTAGACTGGCATCTTCTGCCATTGTCTCCCTAATCAGCTGGAACACCAAGGCAGGAATTACCCCTCTTGTTGAGCTTCCATTAACTTTCTTCCTTTCATCAATAAAGTCTCTCTTCAGACATCTTTTGTGGTATTTTGAGCTTCACCAGAAGACTCTTAACTTCCTTCCACCTGAATCCCCAGCACAGAATAGGCGAAAAATGGTGATTAGTTTCAAAAAAAACACTGCATGCCTTAGAAACACCATTATATCTCTTATCCTCTTCTGCAAAATGCAGGAGGATTATGGAAGAAGAATGTCACGATGTGTGTAAATGTGATGGATCTGATCCTGGGATGCTCACTGGGAAGAAGGAAGAACACCTGTCTCCTGTTCCAATTAGTGGGAAAGTTCAGTATTTTCATGTAGTATGATCACATTAAATACACATCACAGTAGGATCGTTTTGTAAAGATAGAAGCGTGCGAATACTCTTGCATAGACAGCAATCAAGTTCTGGTATGCTGTTCTGATTATTCTGTCACAAAATTTGCCTGTATAGCAACAACAAATAAATCCCAAAAGGTGCATTTAAGGAGTCCTTCTAGATGAGCTCTTGCTTTTGTGTGCTGCTTTTAGTGACTGTAAAAAATGACTTTGAATTCTCTTGGTTATTTGGGATTTTTTTACAATCAGTTTCTGGTGAAACTGAAAATGCCCATCAGAACAAAAAAAATAACCTCTTCTCCTCCACTGCCTTTGCATTTATCCTTGAAACTAGAAGTGTCTTAACAGCTTAAAAAGAAGAAGAAGAAGAAGAAACGAAAGTTATAAACATTATGAAAAAAACAAAATGAAAATTGCTTCAAGGATGGATTGAAGTTGGGGCAGTGTTTTGTTTATTCAAGACAACTTGTAGCTAAATATATATATACACAAAGTATGTGTATTTTTATGTACACATATTGTCTTCCCTCTGCACTACTTCATTCTGTCCTCTGGTATTAATATTATACCTTAGCAACTTTCTGCATAACCTTCCTTAATATACTCTGTCAGCTTTCCTTCCCTGAGAGGCGGATGGCAGATCACACTTCCAAGGACAAGGACTGCTGATGCTCAGGGAACTGACAGAGACCAAATCTCTCTGGTTACATGTAAGGTAGTGCAACCATCCTCAGCTGCTAATTCTAATAAATACTGCTTAAGTAAAGCAAGTTGGTGTGCTGCTTCTTTCTGTTCCTCTGTACAACTTTTACCTGTGGTAAAAGAGATGTCTGAAAGACACAGTCTGCTTTTGTGATCCCTGAGGAGCAGGAACCCAGTGCATGAGGCTTCTTTCACCCCTCAAATGCCCCATCTTGAATCCAAAATGACGACATTGAAATTTAGGTCATAGTTCCAGCACTCTGTGACACTGAGGGAGAGGAGGGCCAGGCTTTAGCTGACCCACCATCTACCCAGATCAGCGTTTCTCTGAAAAGCCTTGTCCTGAAGTAAGGACGCAGGATAAGTCCGCAGAGATGGCTGCCAGTGTGAGCCTTGTTTGGCAAGCTGCTATGACTTGCACTGGCTATGCTGATCCTGGCCAAGGAGAAGACACTTTGTAAATATCTCTGTATGTCTTGGTCAAGCACTTGTGACTGGTTCCTCTATTGACATAAACTAATGGGCCTTCACTGCTCACAGTAAAACTCTCCTCTGAACACCATCTAGTAAAAATTAACAGAGTGCTTTATTGAAAAGAGTGAAATTTTTTCTTGGAAAAATACTAGAGATTAGTGGAATCCTAATATCTACTGTACTAATAAAATAGGGATTTTGTTGTTGTGTATGGTCTTGTTAACACAAAAACGTTCTTGTGTATATTTGCCTTTTTTGGTTGGTTTTATATTTTTCTCTCCCTTTCAGTAAATATTTTTTTCAGGCAAGTTGCGCCTGGAGGCCTCCATTATGTCATCTGCTCTGTGTCATCAGATCTCTTCATGGGCTGAAGTCATTGCGACCTTTGGGTATCTGAGCGCTCAGATCACGTTACAGATTTACTGCTGAAATGGAGGAATTCCATTTTTGCTTGGTTAATGAATCTCTAAGCACCGCCACAAATCCTCTGCTGCCATCTTACGGCCGTTGTGTTTATTGTAGTTATAATACTCTGCGTTGCTCCTGAAGCGTTCGAAAACGCAAATTCAGTGGCCTTTCTTCCTGGTTCCCTTCATACTAAACATTCACTAACAGGTCAGAGATGAAAACCAGGGACATAATTTGCAAACTGATTATACGCAGCTGAATTGACATTTTAGTGGGGGTGTTTATCATGACTGCCAAGCTCCCACGGGAGCCTGTCTCAGTTTAGGTCTGTTTTATCTCTACACAAACAGACATGGAGAAGCCTCTGAATAAATTCGTGAGCCCTCCTGTGGACTCACTTCTAGCAGTCAAGCAACCACTTTCTGAAATACAGCCCAAGATAACAGAGAAATTCCAGGAAGGAGAAGTAGGTAGTCTGCATCCATCACTTTCTCTTGCATCTCATGGCATCATCCCATGTCACCAGGGGCTGCAGATACTGTCAGCAGCAGCAACTGCTTTGAAAGCAGCCCAGTATGTCACCTCCCACCTATCTCAGCAATATTTTGCAAATGCTCTGTCCACAGAATCCAAGCAGCTTCACAAACATCTCTTATCTCAGGGAATCACTCCATGTCTGGGGGTGCCTCCCTCACCCAGCCTATCACCATCAGGCCATGGAAAATGGGCTTCACTTTTCTGTAGTCAGAACCAAAGCCTTGACAGCTCTTGGCTCTTTTTCCATACAGAAGAATTACCAGAGGTCATGGGGCTCCACAGGTGAGTAACTCGCTGCCAGTATTTGGAAGGGTGCCTGGAAAGCAGCTGCTAGAGAAAGCTTTGTCTCAGTACAGAATCTGCAATTACACACTCGTTTTGCCTGTGCCCAATGTAAACAGTCCAACAAGGTGCCACTCTGCAGTGGTGTAAGAGTAGGACTGGCAGCACATGAGTAGAAACCAGAGGGTGATAAGGACGGTCAGGTTATCTCTACTTCCAGACGGGATCCCAACCTACCCTGCACTTCTGTGTTGGCTTTATCAGAGTCAACTTCTTTAAAAGGGCTTTTTAAACTCTTAAGCAGGGAGTAGTCACCCTGACACATCACTCCTCAAGAGAAGTGCCTTAGACTTCTCCAAGCCACAGTTTTCTTCCTTTTTGCAAGAACAACACGAAATACCTTGGAATTAAAGGAACTATCAAGGTGACAGACACTCACTCCAGCTGTAGTTGGTGCAACCAGACATTTCCTGATGGATTTCAGGCACACTTCTACCAGTAAATTGTCTGCTTGGATTGATTAATGACTTCTGAATTGCAGTGAGAATTTGGCAAATGATCTTTGGTTGAAGAACAGCCACCAAAACCTGAATGCAAATTACAAACTGCAGAACTTTCCAGTTCAAAGAAAAACAGAAGGAAGAACATGTAAATTGCCTTTCCTTGAAAAAATGTTCTTTACAGTGTCTTGGGTGAACTCTAGGAAGCTGGTGCCACTGGGCAGCCTCCTGTTGCTGATCTTCTCACAAATACTGGTAAAAGAGGTAAATATTGCTCTTTATTTGAAATAGTGAAATTGCTTATAGCCCAGAAATATTTTTTTTTTCCCATTTGAAACAGGTTCTTTAAGGAGCTTTGGGTTCAACTTTACTTTTCTGCTTTCAGTTCCTCAGTTCCATTTCTCACCTGTCCTAATTTGTTTTAACTACTTGGTTGGAATTTTCCTCTTGTTTGCATCCGGATGGTTTCCTAGAGTATGTTTGTGGGTAGATCTCATGGAATCTTTCCTCTCCTTTTCCAGCCTGTCTCAGCTGAGGCTCTGACAAAATCAATGTGCTGTTGGACGGGACAGTGATAATATTGCTCTACTTCTTGTGACTGCCTTTTAGCTTTTCCTTAAAGCAATTATGACATCATGGATAAATAAACTGAATCCCTGTGTGGTTTATGGGCCAGTATAACTTCAGAGGCTAAGAAAGGTGCCAATTTGATTATGTGTCCAGGATGAATATTTGAGATTAAAGTAAATATCTATCTACTTTGTAGAATTCAACTGATTACAGTACTTGACTAGTCTACTAGGTGATCATAAAGCAAAAAGAACAATGCCATAACTCACACAATTTCTTAGATCTGATTACATGAGGTTTTTATTAATTAGAAATGCTAGAAACACAATTAGCATGTTGTTTCATAGGCAGAATACATTAGGGGTTATTTTCCTATTATAGCACCCAGCTGTGTAAATCCTTACTCATGTGTTTAATGTTTATTTACATGACGAGTCCAGCTGGTCTCACTGGGACAGTGAACGAACAATAGTTTTGGCACACTGCTGCTATATTGTTCTTTACTGAACACCTTCCCCTGGAGCCAAAACATGTCCAAAAGGTTTGTAAGAACAGGGAGAAGAAGTTCACCTGTGATAGTTCAGGCTACACTGCCTCTAGTACATGGTTTTGCTTATTCTTTCCCTCTTCAAAACCACTTAACAGTACTAAGCTGAATATTGAAATAAATGGACCATGGGTCTGTCCTGCAGGCTCAATACCATCACACTCTGAAGGACCAATTCTCCCAGAGATTTTAATGTAGCAGATCCACATCAAATAAGAACTCTGGCATCCTGACTAGTATTTGCCTGTGGTTGGTGTATAGACAGTAACCTGAGGTTGCTCAGGAAGGTCTTGCTAAAGATTAGCTACCAGCCTTGCTTGCTCTGCCAGTAATGACAAAGAGGCAAGAAAAGGGTAGAGGAAAACTTGGCTTGCATCCACAGAAATACACAAGACATTCACACTTCTGGTGCTAATCTTCATTTGCTTTTACATAGGCTATGTCCCACACCCGGATGGATATGGCTCTGCATGCCTTTGATGACCAGTATCTGGGGTGCAGAGAGGAGATGATGGAAGAACTGGAGCAAGGAGACTATTTTCAAAAGGAAATAGCTGCTAACAAGGACTATTTGAGTCTCTGGAAGAAGGCTCGGGAGGCTTTGCTAAAGAGCCCTGTAGGTCTCCTGAGGGAGATGCGTGAGAGCCATGCCATCGTCCTCATGGCTTACACCATGAACTCTTCCCTGCACTCGCAGCTGAACTGGGCTACATCTACAGCAGGAATCTCTCCAGAGCACTACAGACACAAGTTCCATTTTAAATATTTTCACTTCTACCTAACAACTGCTATCCAGATAATGAAGGAATGGCAGAGCAGCATGGGGGAACCTAAGTGCTACCAGGTGCACAGGGGTGTAAAAGACTTACATATCGAGGCCGAGGTGGGCAGCAGGGTGCGATTTGGCCGTTTCACTTCTACCTCCCTCCTCAGGAATGAAGCCCAGAAGTTTGGGAATGAAACTTTGTTCACAGTGACCACTTGCCTGGGATCAGCTATGCAAGGCTTTTCTTACCACACATCTGAGAAAGAAGTCCTCATTCCCCCTTATGAGATATTTCTTGTCAAAAGCTTCTTTCAGACCCAGCAGGGTAACCGGCTGCATCTGCATTCTGTGGGGAACTACAGCAAATACCAGTGCCAGCTGGTGGAAGGTATTGTATACAGCCTCTCACGAAAGGAGGGGGTGCAGGACAGTCTGGTCTCGACTGCCCCAAGCAGCCCCACCAGCTGCACCTGCACGGGGCCACATTCAAGGCCAAACCTGTACCTTGCCTGCCATGTTCGACTATGAGAACCACACCCAGGTTTTACCTGTTTGCTGTGAAACCTGGGACAATCCCACAGCTCATTAAAGATGAATCCACCTGTAACACAGCAGGTCTCAAGGTTCTTTGCAGCCCCCATTTATCCCATGTGCCATTGCAAGGATGTTGTAGGACTCGAGCCTTTGGGTCTCCAGCGTTTTTATTGCAAGAGTGGGTGAGACTTGCTTGAACCAAGTAATCTGTGCTGGTGTCTTGCAATGCTGCTACACTTCAAGCCTCAGGACTGTTCTAGGCTTTGGTCCACTACTAGTCTGGCAAGCTACTACTTCTACATTTATCTCTGGCAAGCTGAGTTAAGTGTAAACAAAGCTACTGTCACTTTATCAGTGACCTTTCTCCTGAGACAGAAGGCAGAAAAGGTATCCTTTGACAAAGGACACACTGAGTTTCCTGTTTATAGAGAGAACTCTATGCTGGAATACCTCATGGGGTCTGTTTCACATCCCTGCCTTTCTGTGAGTCTACCACCAGTCCAGGACTCTTGCTTTTGTCTCTTTGTACAGTAGAACAAAGTAGTGTGTCAATGCAATCTTTGAGCTCAAAGCAATCATTTAGGAGTGAGAGTTTGTGCCTTCACAGTCAAAGTAATAGATAGAGTTGAGGAAATGGCTTTTGTGGGCAAAGGTTGTGTTAGCAAATGCAAAAAGCATTAAGCAGTGAAAAGAGGTCTAAATGACTGCTCTCTTGACTTTCTTTCAGCTTCAAGAAGCAAGAACAGTGGTTATACTGCACTCTCCTCTGCCATTCTTCCTAGTGTGCTTGGAGTTTCCCTGTGCTTGGCCAACAATCTCTGATTCTCTGGCTGCATCCAGATATGTGCCCTTGAATAGTACACAAGAAGTCTCTGGAGTTCCTGCTGCTATGGAAGGTTCAATCTTCCCTTTGCTTTCAGCTGCAACTCTCCAGCAAAGACTGGAACATTCAGCCTGGTTCATCAAAACAGACGTTCCCTGGACCCATTCAGGTAAGAGGAAACTTATCTATGGCCTTTCTGAGGACTAGATCAGGGATAACCTTCACTGTAGATAGCTTTTCCCTTAGGCATTCAGGAAAGACACACAGGGACTCTGGACTCCTTACAGATATCTTAATACCTTTATTTTAAGTGAGAAAGACTCTGTGGGATGCAGAAGGCACCATGGCAGTAAAGCCAAGTGGGTAACTGGGCAGCTGTGCATATCTCCTTTGAGCGCAGGATTCGGAGTCGGATTATTGCGTTGGTTGAAAAGACAGAGAAGTACATTAAGCCGTGCAGATTCTGGCAGACCCTGAACAGCCTTTCTTTGCCACTCTTAAAACCAAGATGGACTAGCACTTCTGGAGTAGTGTCTGACTCTGAAAAGCAAACAGAGGAAATCCAGAAGGCGTTATTACAGGGAAATTACAGGGGAATAAAGGTGGACATATTTTTGGCTAGATTGTTACATTTCTGAAATCAATCATACAAATTGCCAACCCATTCTTGCCAACCTGACCCATTCTTGCCAACCTGACCCATTCTTCCCCAAGACACTAGTTAGAAGAAAACACAGAAAAAGTTATTGACAGCCTTTTCTGAAGTTTTACCAAGCAGGCCAGCAAAATATCGTGCCAGCAACTGCAAGTATTGTTACGCTGGTGGCTGCAGGAAGTATGACTTCAACCTGAAAACTTCAAAGTAAGGAAAGTGCTGTAAATTAATTATTCTTATGTTTCAATGTTTTTTGGTAAATTCATGTGAGTCCTAGAAAACAACTGCTTTACATCATCCTTAGAACTATAATCCTTCAGTTTGTATATACTGGTGGGTATACACAGAATTAAACTCTCATTTTTGGGACGGGGGAATAGACACAGCAAAGTCAAATGCATGACATCTACATTCAAGGGACAAAGCAATTGAAGACTGAGTAATGCAATGTTTTGTCAGGCTACAGTTCCCTGAAAAGTGATCTATGTCAGTCAGTTCATACAGACTAGATGGTGACAGCATCCCTTGATAGGTGGAAGCACAAAAACATTCTCCTTGCTTGGGTGCCCATCATGATACCATTTTGACTGCTAAGAAAGTTATGTCCTTCTGCTTGCACCGATGGGTTCTCCCAAGGCCAACTAGAGATACAGTCCTGGGATAGCATGGGGCTCAGAGACTGCTCCTGATGTTGCCTTTAATTGTGCCAGAGCCCTATAAAGCCAGACTGATTGCAGCAGACAGGTTCCATCAGTTATTGCTGCGGTTAGATGTCTGCAGCTAGAAGCGTTCAAGCACTTGCAACTTCCTGTTCCACTGTATACTTCTAAAGACTTTTTTTTCAGAACTCAGTTCAACCAGCTGCCTTTCCCTCCATTCCTTTCCCTAAGCAAAAGGGGTCTGAAATTAAGTGAAATGCAAAAATTGATTTTAGCCTTCACTGCTGTTCAGAGCTGAGTCTGGGCCTCCACACCACTTCTTCTACTCTCATGGCATCAGAGACCTGGCAAATTGCAGCAATGAAGGATGACAGACACTCCAGATCAAGTCTTTTCCTCAAACTTAATAGGCTTGAAACAATAGCTATTAATCTTCCCAAAAGACCCAAAGTGAAGCAGGAACAAAACCTCCTGCATATTGTTCAAAGTATTTTCTGTCATGTTCCAAATGATGGGGGCTCTAGAAGAAAAGAATTTGCATCCACTGCAAACACCGAAGACCTGAAATCAGTTTCCGGAATGTGACACACAGGCAGTTGCCAGCCTGATCAATTAAATTTGGTTCAATATGGAAGAAGTATTTCAGGACTACATGGCATTCTTAGTGGAAAACACTCAGGAGTCAAAACTAACTGACAATTCCAGAAATACAGCAGTTATATCATTTAGTGTTCTCTTTCAGCTTATGTTCTCATGCCCACAGCTCCGACAACAAGAGAGTTTGGCACTCTGATTGTATTAATTGGGAGTGAATACAGCAGCTCAGCTTTCAGGTGAAAAGAAGTTAGCAATTGCAGAGTACTCATTTTATGCTTCATCTTATATTTTCATCTGAGAACTCAACCATCCTCTATAGTGGAAGCAGTATTCCTGGTGAGACCCTTGTGGGCTGCAGGTCCACCTTTCTAAGGATAAGGGTACAAAAGATGTCTAGCTTGGTTGAAGGCATATGTACAAGCTTGTCTTACTGGAACAGACAAAGCCTGTTTCCACTGTTTGTGGTATCTATTTTTCTGTTTATGTGTGACTGTTCAATTTTTCTTTTATAATTTGCAGGAGTACAAAAGCAGTCATCACAAAAATTCATTATTTCAAGGCATAGCTGCAAGCATTAATGTTTATATTTATAAACAATAGAAATTTCTAAATCTCATTTAAAAACCTAATCTTGTATCTATTTGAATTAGAAGTGCTGTCCTACACCTTTTATGTTCTGCAAGAAACACCATCCCCTTTCAGCCACGGCTGTAGGTACCTGTGATGGTACCTGCTGCAAGCAAGAGGGATTTGTGCTGTACCTATTCTCTCCTTTGGAAGGCCTTTGGACGATCTACTAATTGGGAACTAGCATTAAGTAAACTGAATTCTCTTAAAATTGGAAGGAAGGGGAGAGGAGGAAGAAAATGAGATGAATCTGGGTAAACATCACACAATAGAATTAATGACAAGCAGGCAGGCAACAGGATGCAGCTGAAGCCCAGCCTCCGGATCCCTAACTCATCACATGCTGCTGGAAAGCACCAGACGAGCAGAGGGGAAAGAGGCTGAAGTTACTATTCCATACACATTTCAGCAGGAGTATTCAGACAAAATCAGGTAGGCAGTCTAAATGCTTAATTTGAAAAGTTTCTGTGGTAAATCTCCCTGGAGCTGGAGAAGTAGAAATACAGAAATATATGTGGCCTGCCTAATTCTAGAAGGAAAATGTAAAAACTAACGAAAGTGTTAATGTGAAAAGTAAGAAGCAATTTTTAGCAGTAGGAGACATAAAATCTAAAGCAGCTATAAGAAGCTGAAATAATCATATGTAAAGAACAGATTCTAAAAGTCTTCACATCTGTCTAGTATGTAAAATGTTTGTTGAAGTGCTATTCCTTCTAAAACATTCTGTCTTCTCAGTTTCTATCGATAAGGGAAAAAAAATGACCTTAGAACAAAACACCACTGGAGTAGAAAGGTTTTATTATCACACTGAGTCAGAGAGCAAGCTAGCAACATCCCTGAGGCAGGATTGATATGAAATCATAGCTTGCATTAATATGGCTTTGTTTCCTGAAAATCACAAATCTTTACAGTGTGTGTATTTTGCTTCCTACAGCTTGAAGAAGATGTGTTAAAGAGTTTATTCTCTTGGCAGAGGTACAAGGTAAATGGCTGAAAGAAATACACAGTGCTGTGCAAAATATTGGGGGGGAAAACAACCTCTTTTCAGACTGGCTTGTATTTCAACACTGAGATTAAAAGTTGGCACGGGATTGTGGAAATCATTCTGGTTTTCTACCGTGACCTTGTGGGGGAGGGTGTGTTTAGTAAAATACAGCTGGGTCAGAGTCAGATGATTTGCAGCTAACAGATAGTGCAAGAACTACAAAGGACCAAAATGGCACAAAGGTACCTTTTTAAGAAGAAAAATCTGGGTAGTCCCCTACACATAACTATTTGTAGTTCTAACTGTGAAATTTAGGCACCAACAGCAAGAAGAGGTTTATCTTAGAAAAATGCAAAGCACTGCACGAAAGTGGCCCAGATTAGCAATAAGAGGGCTGAGAACATAAAAAGTACCAACAAAGAAACGAGTCATTCTACTCATTCATAGTTTGCCCCCATAGCAAAGATGTTTGCATTTAAGCTGAAATCATGCTAAAGCACTTTCCCTTTGCAGCTGGTGATAGGTTAAAGGGAAGTGACACCGTGTTGATTACAGAATCCTGGTGATCAGGAGTAACTCCGTGATCACTGATAACTCAGTCTCTTTGGGCTCTCTATGTCAGCATGCATTTTATGAAGAAAAGTATGTTAAATATGCCCTTTTTGCTGGCAAGCTGGTAGCAGCTCAGAGAAGAGTGGTGGCCATAAGGATTAGACACAAGGGTTTGAGGGGAGTTGAATTTTGTGCTCTGGTCTGTACAGTGACAAGGGAGAGCCAGATTCTGCTCAGTCAAATCCTAGGCACTTTGTGAGCGCCTGCAGATATTGGCTCCACATGGAATGGAGAGAGTGAGGCTGTGCAAGCTGGGCTAGCTCGTGTGTGCTGCTCCAAGGCAATGTGACATCACAGCCTGCAGGCCTAGATGCACCTTACAGCGCTTACATGGAGTGCTCAGCATCACGGGAATGACTGCAGAGTAAAAAAACAATGGGAAATTGATTACAGCATTAGGGAGGCAAATAAACCATGAGGGAACAGGGGCTAAATATCAGGGAAGGAAATACAGTGAGAGATGTGTGTAAGGTGACATAGGTTAGGATGGGGTTCTTATATACAATTTTACTATTCACTATGAATTCCCAAGGGGAAGCTTCTTACTATAAGCACAGAATGCTTATATAATAACATCTTCTCTTGAATGTTAGAAGAAAAAAGCTATGCTGGCATAAAATACCCTTATTGTGACACGGACCATGTCCACTCCACCAATCATCATGGTTGCTGAAAAACTGGATGGCAGTAAATGGAAAAATTAGGCTGATACAAAAGAGTGCCTAGAACAGGCCTTTAATCTTAGACCACATCTTTAATTTTGCTGATTAGATGAGATTGTTCCCTTTTTTTAGTGAACTAGTTCAGCTTCGACCATCTTCAGTTTCCAAGGTTCAGTTTCAGTCTTCAGTTGCCAATGACCCACATCCATTTTACCAATCTGCTCCTTACATATTCGTTAGCTACTTTTGTTGCTCTGAGTTTACCCAATGTCTTACAAGGTCCTTTTCCAATCATTTGGCTAAAGATCCAAAACAAGAATTAAGATTTCTACATTTACAAGCTATGCCTTGGGATTTGACCTGCTCAGTATGAAAAGAACCAGTGGGGGAGAGATAAAACATATTTCACTGCTCCTTAACAGCTATGGTTATGGGTGTTGAAAAGAGTAAGAAATTTTTTTCTCTCTTGAAGTAGCCTATTTCTGAAGAATGGCGTTGAGTGACCTCCTTTACCCAGATAATCCCAAGAGAAAGCAAGAACTGATCAATCTGCATCAGGAATTGCTTGACTGTATGTCCACAAATTTCCATGCAACAAATGAGCTGGTTGGAGTGCTGAATAAGCACCTTGGCTGTACCATTACCCCCATCGAGATGAGAGAGAGCAGCACAGTCAAGGAAAACTGTGAGATTATCATTCAAGTGATGAGTGAGATTCAGCATCAGGTGCAGAAGATTGATAGTGACATGAAGGAAAAGCTCGAGCCGGTGCTGTACCAGAAGCTGTATGATATCAAAGAGCCTGAGTTGGAGAAAATTGCAATAGCCCAGAGAGTTTTTTCCATTATTCTTGGAGAAGCAACTTCAACAGCTGCGATGGTAGCTATCAAACTTCTTGGCTCCAACTTTTTAACTCTCACTGTGAGCAAGCTCATCGGTCTCCTTGCGGCTATTGGGGCATCTGTTCTTGGGGGAGTTAGCATTACCATTATTGGGCTTGGCCTTGAAATGATCCTCCATGCCATCCTGGGAGCTGTGGAGAGGAGTCAGCTTCTGACAGCTGTGAGAAGTTATGAGAAGCACCTGGCTGAGTTTAAAGCAGCCTCAGAAAAGTACCAGTGTGCCATACATGAAGTGACTTCTTTGGTGAGACAGCAAGTTCAGTAAATGAAGCTGGAGCTCTCGCTTCTGCTGTGATAGCAGCAGCAGCAACTATGCCAGCAGAAACCTTCTCGATTCATTATGACAAATGAACTACTGATGGCTCTTTTTTTTCTTATTAGTGACAGCAGAACAAGAAAAGTGACAATTCAGGAAGCTGGCAGTGAAATATATTAATAAAGAACTGGTTTGCAGGTGTTTCTGGGAGGCAATGTTTCAAATACTTCGCACCTTTCCTTAAGGTTATTTTCTGGGCAGCATTGTAGGTAACCTTGAACTGTAATTCATACTAGTGACAATAATACTGACTGCTGGACCACTAGTGGTGAGAAGGTGTGTTTCTACATCAAAGATGACAACATGATGGGAGAAAACAATTTCAACAAGGCAATTCATGCCAGCATCTGGAGGCTTTATCAAGACATCTGTGGTTGCTAAACTCTTAGTGTGGATTAGTGCTAAATCTGAATTCCCTGAATTCCCTGTTCATTACAAGGACTAGCTGAAGCATAGCTATTTCCTGCTGTCCTAAGGAGCCAGCCAGAGATCTTCTCTGAATAAACTATAATCCCAGTAGACTGGCAGGTAAGAGAAGCCTGGCCCTACAGGCAAACACACACAACCTTGCCCCACAACTGAGAAAAACCAGCTGCTGCATTCCAGGTGTGCCTGGCCATGATTAACCTTTTATGCTTGTAAGGCTCTGCTCCTGCCAACCCACAAAAATGTCTGTGCAAAGTTGCTGGTTTTTGACTGAATTGGGATTATGCACATGTCCAAGCGCCTGTAGGGTTGAAGCCCTATTAATGTACTAAAGTTATTTTCAAGTGCTTTACCCAATCCCACCAATGTGGGACTGCCAAGAATGTGCTCAGATTCTGCATTTCACAATATGCTACCAATTGTCCTTATTTTTCAGACTTTAAAACCAAAGCTGGAAGCAAGAACATTATTTGTAGTGTCTTGTTTTGATTTGCTGTGGATTGCTTTTCCTTGATCTTAGAAAAAAAGTTAATTTAAGAATTAATAAAAACATACATGAGTATTGGAAGACCTCTCTTTTCTGTACTTTTTTTCTGAAAAACCAATCTTAAACCAAATAAAGAAGTATTAAAATTGTCATTATACATGCAGTTTATATACTAAAACCAAATTCATACATGTTTGTTAATATTCAATATTAGCAATTTTAATTTGTTAATAAATTGATAGTGTCTATGAAATAAAGAGATGGGTGAGATTCACAACCCTTCCATTCTGGGGTTTGGGGGGTTTTTTTTGTTTGTTTTGTTGGGTTTTTATTCTCCTCCACCTCTGACTTTAATCTTTTCTGACTACTCTTCCCTTTTATGCACAAAACCCACTAGATGGCAATGAAACTGCTGGTACTCAACAGCTCTGCCAGTCATCAGGGAGAAAGCCCAGAGTTCAGAAGCAGAGACGGGTGCCAGGGTCTGAGACAGTGGCGCCAGCTGCAGGCTGGGCTATGTGGGTCAGGAAAGCCACTTCAATGGTGGCAAAAAGCACATCCTTGCCTACACGAGGTATTGCGGTAGGTGAGTGGTGACCTGAAGCATCATTTCTCCAAGATGTAATATCTCTTGTCTCCTGACACGACTGACACTCAGTTTAGAACGAGTTGTGTAGAGGCAAGAGACTGTCAATCAGGAGAACAGCAATATTTGTGTGTTGGAGAGGTAGGAGTTCCTGGCTCCTGTTTTCTATGTGCAAATGTACACTCTAAAGTAGGAAGAAAAAACAGCTCTTTGCAAGATTGCCAATCACTGGTGTGTGAGAATAGTGGAGTCAAATAAAAACAAATCTGTTGTATGTTTCAAGCAATTTGCCCACATTATCTTACCCCTCTACAGTGACATGGCACCTGACAGCTGTGTGGCCACAGCTTTCCATCACATCCTCTTGAGCTTTCTGCCTTTGCTTAGGCTGCTGATGTGGACAAAGGTTTAAGAATTAAAACTGTGATATGTGTGTTCCAAATAAGAACAGCCTCAAAAAAACTTCAAACCAGCCCAAACCACTCTAAACTGCTTCCAAACCTACGTGGAAAAACAGTATGGTCGCAACCAAAATCTGCCCTGAAGAATGTGCTTTCTGGTAACAAAAATAATACAAAGTGAACATGCCAAAGAGGCACAAGGTGGGGATGACTATGCTGTGCACGTGGTTAGCAAGACTCCCTAGGCACTGAGAGCTCCTGAAGCTCTGGCTCTGAGGATGCTCATTGACTGCCTATCTGCTTACTTGGATTTTGTGCAGTTTGTGACTAATGCCAGCAATAATGTGATGTACAATTTATAGTCTTTTACCCACCCTGCAGTGATCCTTACAAATTAGCCAACTGAGACTCCATCATTTGAAAAACTGTAACAACATTGTGTTGCATGGTATGTCCACCAGGAGCAGGGAGTCTAGAAATCCTGCCCAGAGATCTCACCGCCTCTGCTCCCAGGTGCCACCTGTGCAGAGAAAAATTTCCTTCCTATATCTCCTCCCCGACATGCTAGTTCTTTAAGCCTGCACCCATATTTTATTGCCTGCACATTGATGTTTCGTGCATCTTTATCCTGTTTCTTCATGTGCTGTGGACTCTTGCTGGAAATTGTACTTTGGACAACGACACAAAACAGTCCCCACTAGGTGTTCACCAGCCTCGCCAGCTCACCACAGTGGGGGCTGTAGGAGGAGACAAGTAACAGAGTAGTTTCTGTGGTCCCCGATGGCATCAAACGATCTCTCCCGTTCTCTTCGTTCATCTGAGCTGCCCGATGAACGTCATCCAGTCACCTTTCTCCAGCAGTCCCCGGGAAAAGCAGCCGGCGCAGGAGCGCAGCAGAGGGATCCCAGCCTCACCCTCCGGGCGGCAGCGCTGCCGCGAGGCCAAGCCCCACAGCAAACCCATGCAACAGACCTGAGGCTGCGGGCAGCCCCTGCTCCCGCAGCGCTTCGCCTTTATTCCCCATGGACAGAGGCTTCCCCCACGCCCCTCGGCTCTACCTTGTTTCAGGGCACGGGGGGCACTTTGGGGGATGTTCCCTGGAGAGCGTGGGGGAGCAGAGGCCGCGTTCACAGCGCTGCTTCCAGCACTGGCCGTGCGGGAGCAGCGCTCCCGAACCCGCACTCCTCCAGAACCGCGTATGCCCACCTGCTCCCAGACCCCGCCGGGGCCGGCTGGCCGCTGGTGCCTAGCCCTAGCCCCGTTCCTGCCCCTGTCCCCGCCTGTCCCCGCTTCCGCTCCGCCTTCCCGGCCCTCCCCTGGCCCAACCATAGAGTTGGAGCCTCCGAGAGGGAGCGAGGGGTGGCGGAACCATCGAGCCGGGGCTGCCGCTTCCGGAGCGCGGCTCCGCGCCGCCACTCGGTCTCGGTGCAAGATGGCGGCGGGGCCGCGGCGGCGAGCGCGGGGCTGAGCGAGGCCACAGCAGCGGGAGGGAGCCGGGCCCGGCCGGGCGGAGGGTGAGAGGGGCGCGGCGGTGCTGGGCGGCGAGGAGAAGAGAGGCGAGGAGACGGCGGCAGTTCGCGCTGCCTCATTTTCTTCTTCCTTCCATCGGGCGGGAGTAGGAGGGGGGGTTTTCTGCCCCGTTCCTCTGTGGCCAAAAGAAGAATGAATTTAGTGCTTGATTTCCTGTATTTTTTTTTCACCTTCGGCCGTTAACTTGTTGCGTTGAAGCTCTTTAGCGTGGGTGCTGAGAAGATGTGAAATAGAGGTTTCCGAAGTTCGTTCTCTTTCCCTTTAGCCTTTAAATATTAGAAAGATGGGAAATACGTGGTGTAAATGTTACTCCTACCTCTGTTTGGTGAGCTTCCCTCCTAAAGAAGTAATAGTGTCTTGCAAAAAAAACCCGAAATCCCAGTGTTTTGTCAGGGAGGTAGGTTTGGAGGTGGAGGGAGAGAAGGAACATCCCTAGCTGTAGTTTGGACCCTTATCTGTAAGCTGAAAAAATGTCTAAAGACGGGAAATAATTTTTTGCAGAATAACCCTACACTTGCTAATGGATACAGTGAGTGCTGGGGAGAGATATCAGGGGTAGTTAGAAGTCTGAGGAGGGGAGGAAATGTGTGGGGAAACATTTGAAACAGAGAAAGGTGAAAACTGGGGAGCACTTACGAGAGGGAAAGAGAAGCTAAACTCTGATATGCACTTAGAGAAATAGGATGTGTGTTTCTACGTGCCCTGCACCCCTCCATAGTGTAAGCACGACGCTTCTTGGTTTGAGTCTTAGCGTGAATAATAACAAACTCGTCAATTAGTTTAAAATTATAACTTACTAAAGTAGTAGTAATTAGGTACTTAGTTAAACAGTAGTACTTTATTGGAGTAGGGCAATTTTGCTATGAGTGACTGAGCTCATAGTCAGGCTTGAGGACCTTACAAGTATTTGAGCTCTTTGGGGGAGTAACTTGCTGATACCAAGAAGAGAAATAAGCATACTCAAGCTACCAGTGTGTAGGACCTGAAACAATGTCATCTTTTCCAGGTCCCTCCCTCTTTTTCAAGTTCTGTTTTTTGAGGCAGAAGAAAAAAGATCAAAATGGGGCGGAGATCTACATCATCCACCAAGAGTGGGAAGTTTATGAATCCCACGGATCAGGCCCGTAAGTATCCGTGAAAGCTAAGCCGGTGGGAAAGGGGAGTGCCTAAAGAAGCAGGTAAAAGCTTTCTCTGAGGATAGAATCCTCACTTGTGGATCAGAACTGAGTTTCTCTAACTTGAAAAATGCTATCTCAGTTTTGGCTGGGAAGGCTGCTTGCTCTCATGCTCTTGCTTCTCTTGAGCATTTACCTCTTGATTTTCTACTGGTTATCAGTGTTTGGAGGCCTTCGTACTTAGTTGCTGGACAAACTGCAGGCTGCTTCCTGGGACAGAGTTAATCTGTCCCAGGCAGGAGTTTGAGGAACTTGTCAAATTTTGCAGGTGCTCTGGTTAGATGGGGGAGTTGTCTTACTGGGTTTTTTTCCTACTTTTTGGTAAAATGCCAGATGTTATCAATGCTCAGCAAATAAAGAAAATCCAGACTCCCACAAAGGATATGCTTTATTTCAGAGGCATTCTCAAAGCCTACATATATTTGATGTGTGTTGTCTGATGACTCTATTTCAGCTTCTCTGCTGCAATCTTTTCATTATATCACCTATCACTATGATTTCTGTTGCCTTTTGTTCTTTTTTGTATGGGAAAAGCCCTGCTTCTGGAGACATGAAGAGTGTAGTATCTCTTTCTTTTTTTCCTGTATAAAACACAAGAAATAGAAATCTATTTCATGCTGTATTTCTCTTTCACTGGGAAGCTGAGTTACAGTAAGTCTTTGTGAAATGTCTGAGCTGTGGAGAAACAGCCCTAGTCTTGATGAAGGGAAGGTTTTTCATTAATTTGATTTTGTCTTTCAAGTTGTTATTTTCTTTTTCTTTTCCACTCTAGGGAAGGAAGCTCGGAAAAGGGAACTAAAGAAGGTAAATCAAGAAACTGGGGAACATTTAGTTGGCATTTTCTATACTGTGTATCATGTCTGTAACTGTAAAGGGCTATGAATAGACTATAGATATTTTGGTTGATATCCTAAGATTGACTTTGGAAATACCATCCAAACAAATAGTTTAAAAAAATGTAGAAGTCTTGTTTTGAGTAAACATATCACCAGCTGTTTTTAAACTTGTAATTATTTTTGAAGCATTATTGTAAGTACTTAGGAGTAATAAAAAAACCGAAGCAACAAAGCAAAGAAGCAAGCAACAAACCAAATTAAAAAAAAAAAGACCAAACTAATAAACCCCAATTCTCCTGCACTTCTTAGTGTGTTTTACTGTATTTTGTCAGTTTGGTTATTGTGTTGATTCTATGTGTCTTAGTTGGAGTGAAGGAATGATAATAGCATTTGCAATTGCCAAGATAGTGGAATTAAAATTACCAGAAGTTTTAACTACATTTGCTGCTGATTTGTGCCATGGTGAACATTTTCAGGGCATTCTGAGGTGTGTTTCTTCCTTCAGAATGGAAATATTGAGGAAGGGGTAACAGATGGTCTATGTCTTTCTTCTGCGAAACTTTTCTGATCTGCTTGATCTCTGATCTTAGAACAAGAAGCAACGAATGATGGTACGAGCAGCTGTACTGAAGATGAAAGATCCAAAGCAGATTATCCGAGACATGGAAAAATTGGATGAGATGGGTGAGTGAGAGATACTAGGTTTTGGATTTAGGCAGTGGTTTATGTAGATGCACAGCATAGTTTTAACAGATGACTGGGGAGACTGAAATAGAGTGTACTAGTTTGAAAACAAACCAGTGGGAGACTCCAAGTCAGAACTACAATTCAGTAGGAAAATTAAAGGCAGAAAACACTGGCTTGAACTGACAGAGTCAGGATACAACCTGACACCCTGTTGGTCAGAGTAGTGGTAGTAGTCCTGTTGAAGGGATGAATGTGGTTTTGTTGAAGTGGTGATCATGTAGAAGGGTTTGGTCTTCTTCTGAAGGTCCAGGGGTGGTTATGTATCTCTTGTCCTCTGGGAACCCAGTAGGTAAGGGCTGGCTGTTGTGTTCCAAACCCCAGATTATATCCAGGTAGGAATGCCTGGTTCCTCCCCCTGGGTGGAGCATCTCACACTGGGGTGATGTAATTATGTATGAGTTATGCAGTGAGACTTGATGGCCCATTAGCAGAAGGCATCCCCAGAGGGAGTTATCAGGGATGAGTCATGGAAGAGATAAAGAGCATTTCCCCACCTGGTTTAACAGCTTATGAAGATGGGGATAGAATACATACTTTTGGTTACATCTTACATTGTAACATAAGACATAGAGTAATCTTTTTTCCTTTCCTATTAGAAGGGGGGGATTCTGTGAATAACTGGAGATTGTTTGTGATTTGAGGTGGTGTGGTGCCATCAAAGAGGACTTTTTTCCCAGAAGATGATTGATAAGAAGAATGAGTAGTGTATGTGTGCTACTACTGTAGAGTTCAAGGAGGAGATTGTTACAAGGCTGAAGACTTCCTGAAAACAGGGATTGGAGCTTATTTGCTTTGAAGTAGTTTCATTCATGATAGCTCTGCAGTAGAATAATTTGCAAATTTTTCTGTCCTTTTTTTTGGCTGTCTTGGATCAGAGTTTAACCCAGTACAGCAGCCACAGCTTAATGAAAAAGTGCTGAAGGATAAACGCAAAAAGCTCCGTGAGACTTTTGAACGTATCTTGCGGCTCTATGAGAAGGAGAATCCAGACATCTATAAAGAACTGCGCAAGCTGGAGGTGGAGTACGAGCAGAAGAGAGCACAACTCAGCCAGTATTTTGATGCTGTCAAGGTAATGCTTACTATGTTTCAGTCTTGTAACTGTGGTAGTGTATTCTCTTTGCTCATTAGGTGTGGCAGTTACAGAGGAAGGGAGATTTGTACGAGTTCAGCACCATGTGGCCCAAATGAAATATTACTTTACATAGTACCTCCAATTAGAGCATTTCAGCGAGGACAGTGTCGTGGTTGTCAGATCACTGTCTCTGATATGCTGATCTCATTCAACATGAAAGGAGGAAAGGGAAATTTGTGTTGCAAACCAACAATATCAGCCTTTTGTTTTCTGTATTAAAGAGAGAGCGAGCCTGTGAGTGTGCCATTGATATTTCTGTGAATTTCTGCTAAGGCTCTTGCTAGCAATAATGAGAATTCTTTGTCATTCCTTTAAAGATCTTTCTCTAACATTCTTCCTACCGTGTTGGAGAACATAGTGTTGAGCAAGTGCAAGGATCTGTAAGATTTCTTTTTTCTTTTCTTTTCTTTCGGAACATGCAGCAGTCTGTGACTTGAATACTTAAGAAACACAGCCATACTTGTCTGCAGCCTCTTCATTTTGTAGGTGTGAAGGAGGATAGAAACCTGACTGAGTTTTGACTGAAATACTGAAGCTTTTCATGGGTGCATTGCAAGTGCTTTGGTTTGCATTGAAAGCTTTTACTGTTGACGCTTTCCCAAATTTCTTTCATGGATTGCTGCAAGATAACACGCCCTAAGAACAGACAAGTGGTGGCAGGTCTCACATGTTCTGTACTTTGGAAAGTAGTGAGTTTGTGCAGTAGCTTCTGTGGGAGTAACCCATTCTCTCTTTTTTTTTTTTTTTGTTTTTGTTTTCCTTCTCTCCCTTCCAGAATGCTCAGCATGTTGAAGTGGAAAGTATCCCCTTACCAGATATGCCTCATGCTCCATCCAACATCCTCATACAGGACATTCCCCTTCCAGGGGCCCAGCCACCTTCTATCCTCAAGAAGACGTCAGCCTATGGGTAAGTGGAAAAAGAAACTTAGCAGGGAAGTAAAAAGGAAGCACTCATATTATGGGGAAGGAGCTAGGGGTAGAGGCAGGGGTAATATTGACTCACAGAAGTCAGGAATTCTGTGCAGGTAAATTCTTCTTTCTTTTAATCAAAGCCCTTTTTAATCTTTCCCCACTATTACAGCTTTTTGTTTAAATTCCTTTAAGTAATACATTATACCTTCTAGTTTTTGTCTTTTTCATATCAGTAAAACTTAGAGCCCTGCTGCTTTGAACGTGAATGCCTCTTAAATTGCCTATGTATGTTCTTTTGTCCTGCTGGCATATTCAGTGTATATGAATAGTTCACATAAACTGTTAGTTTGCTTGTTAATTTTTTTTTTTTTTTTACATTCTAGTACTAGTTTTTTTCTGTTTCTTTCTAAATAGCCTTCTGTTTTCACCAATTCTGTGATTATTTAATTCTTCTTCTGTGGTAGGATTCAATAGCTCATTTTTTTCAGTATTGTCTTCCGTTGCTTTCTGAGGAGCTTTTGTCTGATCTTCAGCAGTCACGTCTTTGTATGAGGTTGTAAACTCCTTGTGTCAAATCTATACTTTTTAAATGTTGGTGTTGCTTTTTAGAAGTCTGCATAAGCAGCGGTGAGAGAAGGCTAAATAATTCTACTAAAGACATGTTTGTTTTAATTTGTTCTTGTTCCTGCATTTCTCATTTCCTTTCTTATTTCCAGACCACCAGTTCGGTCCATTTCTGTACTTCCTTCTCTGGGGCTTGGTGTTCCACGTTTACCTCCAGGGAGGAAGCCCCCTGGACCTCCACCAGGGCCACCCCCGCCTCAAGTCCTACAGATGTATGGCCGTAAAGTGGGTTTCACCTTGGATGTGGCTCCTCGAAGGCGAGAGGAGGAGATTTCTTACAGTTCCGAAGCAGGTAAGGACTTTCCTATTACCCTCTGGGGTTTTCCTTGACCTCTGTTTTGCTATGGATAGTACAGTGTGCCCTAGACAAAGTGTTCTCTCGGCATTATGAATGTTAGCACTACTTGAAGGACTCCTACTAAGTGATTGCACCTCTGAGGTAATTCAGATATAGTCAAAATATCTGCAATTTTGTTACCACCTGCATTTTTAAATATTGAAACATTTAATTACATGTCTCAGATACTTTTTTGTTAGGTTTCACAGACAGATATTTTTAAATGAACCCGTAGTAGTGCTGAAACATTGTACATATTGCCCCTTTAAAAAACCCAGTCACTCTCAGAGAAATCTTCTGTTTGAAAAACCCATCAAATAGACACCCCCAAACCAAAACCACAACAACAAAACCTACAACCAACCCTCAGTGTGCATTTGCTAGGAGAACACAGGTCCTCTTTTTCATACAGTTGCTGTATCATCCCTAGAAACTTTTGTGACTGGATGGATTAGCTTTATTTCATGCCAGAAGGCATCGCAGTATTTCAGTGGTGGGCAATTGCTGAATAGAAATTAATGAACGAGTTGCAGTAGCAGTTGCCTTCACTTGTTTGCTGTGCAAATTAACCAGCAGGTTAATAGGAAATCTTACAGATTTTCCAAAATATCCTTTAAGATACGTGCTAAAAAGTAAAAGGATGACAGTTTGTCCATGCTTTTGCTAAGGGGAATGTTGTGACTGTAAACATACACTGGTGTGAAAGAGTATTCTGTATTTGGAATTCATGCATTTCCTAATACTTTGCCTTCTGCAGGACAGCGAGGCCATGATGATGACATGTCCAGCACTAGTGAAGATGAAGGTTATCCTGAGGATATGGATCAAGATAAGCACGATGAGAGCAGCGATGACAGTGACAGCGATAGGTCAGATGCAGACAGTGAAGGCGAGGACTTCCTGCATCGTGATAACGACAAGGAGAGGGAAGGTGGCGAAGAAAAGAAATCAGGTGTGAAAGGGAAATGAGAGCTTGGGGGTTGATTTTTCAAAAGAAAAACACTACTTGATAGAGTTGAGGGGGTGTGTGTAATTTATTTAGTCAACTAAATGTTCTAACTCACCTAAAGTCCAGCTAAAGGATTTCTATTAATAAATGGGTCAGAAGGAGGCTACCTAAAAGTGAAGCAACTTTCAGATAAACCTGTTTTCTTAAAAGTTGAGTAAGCTTATAGCTCCCAAGGCGTCTTTCACCTGTATCGTTGCATTGGTAAGGTACCCTACAAAATTAAGCCTCAGTGTAAAATATGCTCACTTGCCTGGGGGAGACCAGTTGGTAGAGAATACTAGGTTAGCAATCAGTAACACCAATGTTAACTCTTATCTAAGGAGCATCATTGTGTTAGAATGATATGCTATCTATACCAGATATTGACGGAACTATCTGATTTTTCTTATTTTCTTCCCGCCTCCTGCTGCCCTTATCTGTACTCTGCTTTCCCCAGGTCACAGTGTCCGGTTTGCAGACATGCCTGGGAAGTCACGAAAAAAGAAAAAGAACATGAAAGAACTGACTCCACTCCAGGCCATGATGTTACGAATGGCAGGTGAGTAAGGTGGATATATGATGTAATGGTAATATGCCATTAGGCTTCCAGTTAAGGTTTCTCTGGTAAGCTTACTTTGCTCAGGTTTTATTTTATAGAGTAAGTATTTTGCTGTCATTATGTAGGATCTGCTGAGAGTATCAGCTGTCATTAGGTATTTGAGTTATGGCTTGGGTTTTGCTTCTTTTTTTTGTTTGTTTGTCTGGGGATTTTTTGTTTGTTTGCTTTTGTTGGTTTTTTAAATTTTTTTTTTAAAGTAGTGTGTGTGTTTTGCATAGCAGAGTTGAAGAGCAGCAATTTACTGGTTTTTTCTTCTAAGCATTTTCTTGCTTAGCTTTTAAACAGTTTTTCAAAATGCAATATGAATCTCGTGGTGAAAGAGAAAGGGTGACATTGTCTATGTGCTCAGCATGTAACCTGTAAGGATTTGTACTCCCTAAAAATACGCTGCTTAACCAATAAGTTAACTATTAGAATGAAGATTATTTTTTGTTTTAGAAAGAAACTCCAGTATCTTTCAAAGGTGCAGGACTTTCTTGGACATGGGGATTATGTTTATTTTGACATTGTGTCCCCCAACCCCTTGTTGTCCCACTTCCACACAAACTTCCATAAGGCTTAGATCAAATAGCTGCAGTTTGGGTTGGTAGTATAAGTTTCAGGTCCCAGAGGAACACATAGCTCTTGTTGTCAGAGCTCTATCTAGAACAGCGATGATTTCTCTATTATTATTTTTATTTGTTTTCATTTTATGTTTAACAGTAAAAAGTGATCAGATTTCTTCCCTTTGGAGTAAGGTTTATCTTTCTTTTTCTTCTTTTTATTTTGTGTGCTCAAGTTTCTCTGATGTTCACAAAGATGTTATGCATAGACAAATTTTATAAGTGTATCTCCATATCCAGGTCAGGAAATTCCAGAAGAAGGGAGAGAAGTGGAGGAATATTCAGAAGAAGAGGAGGAGGAGGAAGAGGACTCAGAGTCTGAGGAGACATCACAGCAACAGCAGCAGCAACAAATCAGTGAGGAAGCTCTTGCAGAGACTGGGTCATCTACTACGACTTCCCAGGCACAGCAGCAGCAGCAGACTGCACAGGCTGTTCCTCCAGCTCAGATACAGGCGCCTCCCATGCCTGGGCCTCCTCCGCTGGGACCGCCTCCAGCCCCTCCACTGAGGCCCCCCGGCCCACCCACCGGCCTTCCTCCTGGCCCTCCACCAGGTGAACACTTGCTTTACTCTGCTTTGAAGCATGCAGGCTCTCAGGCAGTGGTATCAGTTTGGGAGTTTGGAAGCTGCAGAATGTGGATACAAATACTGCTGCTAGCAAGAATTTTTCTTGCTGCTTTCCAGTCCCATGGGATACTTTTCTCTCTCATGGAAGATATTTGTTGAGTTCTATAAACTATGAACACCTGCGACCTTGCAATGCTTTGTTGATGCTACAGTAGAAAAATATTTTGACAATGGATGTTTTAGGATTTTAGCCAATCACCCCAAGGGGTGGCTGATCCTTTGACCAATTAGACTATGAAGAAAAAAGTCTATAAAAGAGTTTGTAAAATAATTAAATAGATCAATCTTGCTGCACAATTCCTGCTTGTTGGATCTCTCCTCTCCTCCCTACCGCTGCAGGATACCATCATAGCAGAGTGTGTTGCAGATGGAGTATATGTACTCAGTTACTGAGACCTGTCTGTTGTCAGTCTACATCATTGTTGCTGTACCTTGTTTTTGAGGCATCAGGCTCCTGTAGCTGTAGCCTTCCTGATGGTTGTCTCTGTTAGAGCCAACACTGGCAGACAGCAGCAGAGCCAGTATATGAAGTGGAGTGAAAGAGCAAAGGTACTTATTTTTAGGCCAGAAGAACAGTCAAATTCCACAGAGAAAGGTTTTTAGCTGTTTAAATTCTGACAAACTCAGCTCCAAAGCTGTTACCAGTTACTACTTAATTACATGGGGAGGGACCCTTTTTCCATGATACTCTTAGCTATTATGAAGATGCTTCAGCTGTGTAACGCTGCTTCTTCTTGAGATTTTTAGAAATTCTACTTAATCTGACAGCTAGGTAATATAGCTTTCATTCATATGTTGAAGATCTTTATTATTGGTTGATGAGATAGTTGCTGGGATATATTTTTAACTGTGAACTAAATTTCTCTTTTGTTGCACGAATGCTTTCAGGAGCTCCTCCATTTCTGAGACCTCCTGGGTTACCAGGGTTACGTGGGCCTTTGCCTCGACTGCTGCCACCGGGTCCTCCCCCTGGGCGACCACCTGGTCCTCCCCCAGGCCCCCCACCAGGTCTGCCGCCGGGTCCTCCTCCACGTGGTCCTCCTCCTCGTCTGCCCCCTCCTGCCCCACCAGGTAAGGGGTTCTGTTTGTTCCAGTGCCATGTCCCTTCTTGCTTGCTTTTTGCAGTTTTTGCTGTGGTGATCAAGCCAGTGAGGTATAATGGACTGCCGGTTTGCCTTTGTTCCTGTCTGTGGCTGCATTGTGCTATGTGCTGTTACATTATTCTGTGTAATAACAACAAATAAGTGCTGTGCATGGTTTGGTAGCAAGAAATCTGCCCTCAAAAAGAGAATTTAAAAAGAGTTTAAACTTCTGTTCTGCAGGACTCTCTGAATACCCTTTGGGTGCTATAATGGTGTTCAACTAAATGAGTTGGAGATCGGGATATCTATTTTTTCTGCCTGGGTCAGATATTTCTGATGACTCTGAAATTCCTGTGGGATAGATTGTCAAGAAACTTTATTTTCAGATTATAACTTTAAAAATTGAAAGGGAACAGTATGCAAGCTCCTGTGGCTTTCAGAGTCTGAAGAGCAGCATTTTCAACTCAGCATTTGGTGCAGGGTTGAAAACTTTTTTTTTTTTAAAGCCAGTGCTACTGTATCTTGTTGGGAGTTATTTTGTTTTGGTTTTTGTTCTTGGCATTCTGAGCCTGTGCACTTTTTTTATCAAATATTTTGAAATTCCCAGATACGGAGACAGCTCATGCTTTCTTCTCTTCTTACAGGTATCCCTCCTCCTCGCCCAGGCATGTTACGGCCACCTCTGGTGCCTCCCTTAGGACCTGCCCCACCTGGGCTCTTTCCACCAGCTCCCATTCCAAATCCTGGGGTACTGAGCGCCCCTCCCAGCTTGATTCAGCGGCCCAAGGCGGATGACACCAGTGCGGCCACCATCGAGAAGAAAGCCACGGCCACCATCAGTGCCAAGCCGCAGATCACCAACCCCAAGGCAGAGATCACACGCTTCGTGCCCACTGCCTTGCGAGTGCGCCGCGAGAATAAAGGGGCTTCTGCTGCCTCCCAGAGGAAACAAGATGATGAGCCTGCCCTCCCGTTAACCAAAGCTGCCCCTAAGGCTGGATCATCTGCCCCTATCTCTGTACAGACAAAGGATGACGTGTATGAAGCCTTCATGAAAGAAATGGAAGGTCTCCTGTGACCTGTCATAGTCCTAGTCAGATTTCCTGCCCCTCTGAACATGGATTAGATCACTGTGGAGGGAGAAAAAGGGAAAGTCCTCCTGCAACAAAAGGGCTCGCATGACTGGAAATAGTTCCCTACCCACAGGTTAACTTGCCAGTGTGCTGTGAATAGAGACCGCTGCAGCTGAGGTGTGCCTGGGGTCCTCCTTTCAGAGCCACCATGTCCACTTGGTGAAAGGAAATTGCAGTAAAGAAGGCGATGCTGCTCCCCTCAAGTCCTCCCCCTTCCTTGGAGGGAGCTGATGACACGCTGGGACAGGGGTGTCAGAGAGGGGGGTGACCATGCTCTGCCTGAGTCCTTACACACCCTGAGTGCTCTGGTGAGGGTAGTGGAACAGGTTTCTAAGGAGCCAGAAAAGTGTTAGCAGCATTTCATAGACAAATGGTTGTCCAGTTTTTATTTTCTGTACTGTTTTTTTTTTCTGTAAATATTTTATAATCATGTTTTTTAGTTGCAGTGAGGTTGATCAATCATCTTTCTTCCAGGGTAGTCAGGGAGGTAATTTGTTGCATATACTGTACACTGGAATTTTGCACCCTATCCCCTTTATGGTCATCTTGATGGATTTTTGTTGGCTGGGGAAACTTCATTTTGTCTTGTGAAAGACAATAAATGTTCAGTGTATCAAAATACCATTTTTCCTGTGATTTGTGTAAAACTAGCAGGCAGGTGGAGAGGGGGGAGGGTTCTTTGCTCGCCTTGGAAGATGATAGAGGCATTCAGAACCTCAGAGAAGAAAACCAATAACCACATTGTAAATAAGATATACTTACTTTTTCCCACTAAACTTCTGCTATATTCTTATTTTTAAGTTCATAAACATCCCTTTTTTAACCTTTATTGGTAGCTAGTAGAAACTTAAGTCCTGAAATACTACTAATAATTACAAGCCAATTTATTTTATATACTCCTATTGGAAGGTTTGCTTCATATCGAGCCTCAGATAACCACTGGGTGCATCATGGACAGGCTACCTTAGGTAAAAATCAGTAAACAATTTTAATGTTAAAAGATTTGACTGACAGATAATTTTACTTGTGGCTAATAATCAATATTAAGACCCCAGACTAGCAGATACTTCAAACAATACATTTAGTTGGCTCTAAGTTTCAGTCTTAATGGAATACACCATGTTTTGAGGTCAAATCTGGTTTAAGGAGGCAAAGTTATTAGCTAACCAAACTTACACTTGAAAACTTTGCATCTGTTTTCACAGATTCTGGACACAATCAAAAAGGTTTGCACAGCAGTTCTCTTCCTGGTTCAGGATTTAGTTGCAATTGTGTCAGTAATATCTTAAATATTTTTTTTTGGTTGTACTTTTGAAATATATTTTAGCTAAGTCTGAAACTTACAGCCTTGTCCACACACTTCTTCCACTATAATTTTATGATACTCTTATCAGGATCTGGGGTGCATAAAAAGGAAGAACCATGATTTAGAGTACAAAAACTTCAAGGAATGAAGATGGGAACAAGAAAAAAATTATAAATAACTGAAATTGATGGAAACAAGAGAGCAGAATTGGGAAAATGAAGGAAGAGCCGGTTGTACAACACTGGTGTAGCAGAGGGATGTGACTTAAGCCCAGCTGCAGGCTCCTTCATTGCTTTATGCAGGATAGGGTCTGCCCTTGCCCAAAGAGCGTGGAAGAAGGAGGCAAATATGCCAGGAAATAAAGAGAAACCATGGCAGATTACCAAATCAACAGGAATCTCTTTGTCTGTAAGACAGGGCCAGCATAGCAGAGGAACGTCTTGAATCTTCAAGAAGTCACTTCAGCTTCCTGATGCAGTGATTATTCTCGAGTCTAAGTGTGACAGCCTGATTTTTAATGCTCTGCAGAACAGCCTTGCCGTTAATACCTCATTGTGGTTGGCTTTAGGAGCTCTCTAAGAACAGACACAGAGTCTAATTTGGAAAGGAGACGTTGTTTATTCTGCGTGGGGTGCACAAATCAAGCGCACCAAGGAGTAATAAGTTACATCTTTTATACAGTAAAATTTACGTGAACCCGCCCATCTAATGCATATTCTCCGCCTACCTAATGCATATTGTGTGATGTACCTTTATACAATTCTTGAAACAGGAAGTTCTTTATTTATTAAGCAACTTCTGTTGTAGAAGTTATCTGACGACATCAGTTATGTTTACAAAAGGTGAAAAGATTCAGCCTGGAGACAGATCATTCGGCTTGAAGACACCAGTGTGACTTTGATTACAGCAATACTGAAGTAATTTGTCTCTAGAATCAGGGAAACCTCCTGTAGTACGTGTTGCTGCCTAGTTTCTACACATATCAGTGGTGCTGGGGTGTAAATGTTCCTACTGGATGTAAAGTTTCTCATTCGTCAGAACATTAACACGTTTTTAAAGTAGCCCTGTAGTAGCATTTCTGAGGTTTAAAATACGGGATTATTTCTAAATCGATAGCGTTAGCGGGGGTTCCCCCATCCCGTTCCGGGGCGGCAGCTGTGCGTCTCTGCTCTGCTCGGGCGGCCGGGGACGCGTTTCTCCCGCGCTGTCCCCGCTCACGGAGCGCGGCTCGGGGCGGGCGCGGAGCGGGGCCGGGGCCGGCGGCGGGGGCGGCTCGGCGGGAGCGGCCGCCGGCGGCTCCCATTGGTCGGATTTGGATCCGCGGCGCCATTGGTCGGAGCGAGCCAGAGCGCGCCGCAGCCAATCAGAGAGCGAGCGGGGCGCGCGCAGGAGCTATAAAAGCGGCCGCGCGCGGGGCAGGGGGACACGTGACCACGTCAGTTCGGGCGGCGGCGGAGCAGCGTCAGCAGCGATGTCCGGCCGGGGCAAGCAGGGCGGGAAGGCGCGCGCCAAGGCCAAGTCGCGCTCGTCGCGGGCCGGGCTGCAGTTCCCCGTGGGCCGCGTGCACCGGCTGCTGCGCAAGGGCAACTACGCGGAGCGCGTGGGCGCCGGCGCCCCGGTGTACCTGGCGGCCGTGCTGGAGTACCTGACGGCCGAGATCCTGGAGCTGGCGGGCAACGCGGCCCGCGACAACAAGAAGACGCGCATCATCCCCCGCCACCTGCAGCTCGCCATCCGCAACGACGAGGAGCTCAACAAGCTGCTGGGCAAGGTGACGATCGCGCAGGGCGGCGTGCTGCCCAACATCCAGGCCGTGCTGCTGCCCAAGAAGACCGACAGCCACAAGGCAAAAAGCAAGTGAAACATCTGAGGAGCGCTCCCACCTCAAGTAACCCAAAGGCTCTTTTCAGAGCCACCCACTTCCTCATAAAAGGAGCTGTACATCCTAGTGAAAAAACAAACTAAAAAACTCCAATCCGTCTCCTTAAAAACGCGAAAACAAAACCTAAAACGAACAACCCACCCCAAAAGCCGTAGTATCTTAGCTCTTAAAAAACTAGCAAACCACCCCAAACCCTTTAGATCTTGGCTCTTTAAAATTTTTTAAAAAAATTCATTATACAGTTAAACAATTGCTGGTAAGTGCATACTACTACTAACGGGATTTATTTGATACTAAGTAAATCACTGCTCTGGAGAAAGACACAAAGTTTCTGAAGACCGAAACAAAAAGCCCACAGCCCCATCATGCCTCTTTGTTTTTCAGCTGGGCCGTATGTGAAGTTCTGGTAATTCACTGATGTCTTTAAAAACAGCCCTGACCCCTTTAAACAATTTCTAGACCTACAGGCTTTGTTGGGGGCTTTCCTGTTGGTTTGTTTTGTTGTTGTTGTTTTGGTTTTGTTTTGTTTTGTTTTGTTTTTAATATAATAATAGGCATTCTGAATTACTAATTCTTATTAAAAATCTTTCAGCTGCCAAGCTCATTTTCTGCCTCAAATCTGAAGGAGTTTGACAATAATTGTTCACACGATGCACTGGTAATCTGAGGTGAAAAGGACTGTTGCCAGTTTTGATTCTACCTTACACATAGTGCTTAATATAAACCATAAATATGTTGAAATAGAAACAGACAATCTGCTATTATTGCTCAAAAAACGTATTTTAATAATTATCCATTTGAAAATATAAATTACTTGAATCAAAACATTGTCCAGAATTTTAGTATCACCAACAGTTACAATAGCAAGAGGTAAAAAGGAGTTTACAGGCCTTTCTCAAAAGAATGGGTTGCAAACATTAATAAACATATCAGAGAATACTTCTTTTAATTCTCTGTACTCTGAAAAACAATGTGCATTTATTTTTAATTTAAGTTTGGTCTTGGAAAAGTGCATCTGAAGACTGTTCCCCCTGTTGCTAGCAGCCAGCTGTTTCAGTGTAGCAGATACATCATGTAGTTTTTAATATTAATTCCAATGTAGGGATCAGTCATTAGACAGTAAGAAATTGGAATATTCAGGAATCTGCTGTGAAAGAGGAATGCTAACTGATCACTTGAGCAAATTTTAATATGTCCAAGTAGTGGGAAAATCAGCTGCAGCAGTGTCTCCTTAGACAATGATGACTCAGATTTTTGCCAATCCAGCTGTATCAAAATAAAAACACTGACATATTATCAAACGATAGGACACTGGTTATCATTATTAACAAAACCTGGCCGTTTTAAGTTTTTATGTCACCTGATTTATTAAGATAGTAAGTATTTCTGTAGCAGAGGACGAGGCAACCATGTCTGTATTGTGTACACTGAGCAATACAGTGCAAACTGCTATGCTGTAAAAAGTCACCTCCTTTGGGGGCACAAAAAGCCCTTCACAGAACTTTAATCTGCTTCTTGCCTTGCTGCATGATGCACTAGTTTATTTTCTCTTAATTATTTTGAAAGAGGTAAAGGATTTTGGACAAAGGAGCTAATTTCTAATCCATATTCAGTGCTCAAGATGAGCCTGTGTTACTTCCTCCTCTTTGAAATCAATTTGCGACTAAAATATCGATTCAAACCCCTGATTTTCAGCTCAGATTAAGAGAAGACCCTTTAAAGAATATTAATTAATTACTTTGGAAATTTAGCTCCCCACGTCGCGGATTTTATTTAGAAGGAAAAACAAAAGTTTCTGTCTCCCGAGGTCTGTTCAGGTCCAGGACTCAGTGTTTATTGCCTCTTTTTTAGCTCACCCGTTGCCTCCTCGGAAGGAAACTTGGCCGAGGGGAACAAGAGTCTTTCTTTTCCACGCCGCTGCGAACTGGGGGGGGGTCGGTGGCAGAAATTCTGATAAAAACAGCCGTTTTTGGCTCCTAAGAAACACAAAATGAGCGGGGAGAAGAGACCTTTCTGCCGTGCAGCGGGGCGGGCTCTGCAACGCACCAATCACCGCGCGGCTCCGCTCTATAAATACGAGGCTGCCGACTTGCTCCAGGCCCAGTGATTTCCCCTGGATCGTGGACGACGGCTGACACAATGTCGGAGACCGCGCCTGTTGCCGCTCCCGCAGTCTCTGCGCCCGCCGCCAAGGCCGCCGCCAAGAAGCCGAAGAAGGCGGCGAGCGGCTCCAAAGCCCGCAAGCCCGCGGGGCCCAGCGTCACCGAGCTGATCACCAAGGCCGTGTCCGCCTCCAAGGAGCGCAAGGGGCTCTCCCTCGCCGCGCTCAAGAAGGCGCTGGCCGCCGGCGGCTACGATGTGGAGAAGAACAACAGCCGCATCAAGCTGGGGCTCAAGAGCCTCGTCAGCAAGGGCACCCTGGTGCAGACCAAGGGCACCGGCGCCTCCGGCTCCTTCAAGCTGAATAAGAAGCCGGGTGAGACAAAAGAAAAAGCAACGAAGAAAAAGCCGGCTGCCAAGCCTAAGAAGCCGGCGGCTAAGAAGCCCGCCAGCGCCGCCAAGAAGCCCAAGAAGGCGGCGGCGGTGAAGAAGAGCCCCAAGAAGGCCAAGAAGCCGGCAGCCGCTGCAGCTAAGAAGGCGGCCAAGAGCCCCAAGAAAGCCGCAAAGGCCGGCCGCCCCAAGAAAGCAGTGAAAAGCCCGGCTAAGGCCAAAGCGGTGAAGCCCAAAGCAGCCAAGCCTAAGGCAGCCAAGCCCAAAGCAGCCAAGGCAAAGAAGGCGGCGCCCAAAAAGAAGTGAAGATGACTGAGAAAAATTGAGTCTACTCATTTAAATAAACCCAAAGGCTCTTTTAAGAGCCACCCACTTACTCTCAAAAAGAGCTGGAACACTGCTATCGTACATCAGCAAACCCAAATCACTTAGAGATCTCAGTAGGGCTTTACACGGCATTCATAAAAGTTCAGATTTTGGGTACGTGTACGTTCGGTAACGCCTGCGTGGGAGACTGGTGCTTCCTCTTAAGAGGAAGCGTGTCCCTACGTGCAACTTGGGAGCCCTGCGATAGCAGCTGCGCCTGCCCCGCCCCCGTTCATTGACCGGCGCAGCCCGGAGCAAAAAGAGGCGGCGCCGGCGGTCCCGCGGAGCAGCGAGCGCCCTTCGCTCCGGTGCCCGGGGGAGTTTAAAAGTGCCGCGTTGGGCCGTGATTGGCCCCGCGCCGCCCCGCACCGCCTTCGCGCCAGGCTCCGCCCGCCAGGGCGGTGACCCTCCCTCCCTCCCTCCCTCCCTCCCTCCTTCCCCGCCGTGGCTGTGCCCGGTGCCGGCCCCGCACAGGGAGCGAGCGCTGGCCGGTCGGTGACGCGCGGCCTCAGCCCTCCCTCCCCTGTCTCACGGCCTTCGAGCCGGGTGTGGCTGGGGGAGGCGGGGAGAGGAAGGGAGCAGGGATGGGGGAACGTGCGTGCCGTGACACAGCCCTGTCCAGCGGCAGCTTCCGCCGAGCTCCCCTCCCACAGCGGCGCGGCGCGGAGCCTGCGGCCCCACGCTCCGGTTCTCCCCGGCTCCCAGTAAACCTTGCAGTGTAAATCACTGATGGCCCCTTTATCAGCAGCTTTGTTTTGTTTTTTTCTTTAAGACAGAACCATCTCCTGCAAAACTCTGGGAAATCGGTGTTTTAAGGCGGAAAACCCTTCAAGAAAACCTTTTTTATTGCCTAATCAAGTACTAACACCTACTTGAATAGAAACAGCCAGTATTGGTAGGGGTAACAGCAGGTTAGGGTACATGTAAGTAAAATAATAAAACCCGAAACTTTACAAGCCCCTCTAAAAAAATTAAGCCGGCAAGACATAAAAAAAAATATTTATTTTACTACTATAGTGCGCTGAAAGTAAATACTAGGTCAACCAAATAAAAGGCATTAACCCCTCAGAAAAAACTCCACCTTCCCCACAGGATTTGTATTCAGACAAGTTCCGCTGCTTTTTAGTTCCATTAAAAACCGAACCGGATCACAGGCTTTGAACAAGCAAGTTTACATACCGAGCACAAGCAAAACAAACTCTTAAAGAACGCAAAAAGTACATTTAAATTTGCTATAAAAAGGAACACTTGATTTACTAACGTGCAAATGTTAAGGCTGTTTACATACCTCCCACTACAAGCACTGATTCAGCCCTTTTAATTGAAAAAGTGGGTGGCTCTTAAAAGAGCCTTTGGGTTGCAAGTGACGGTCCGAGA
>NW_024580664.1:3701223-3724019 GCF_017639235.1 Corvus kubaryi
CCCCCCGGACGCGCGCGGCGGCTCCGCCTCTCCCGAGCGAGGCCGCGCCCGCCCCCGCTCTCAACCCGCGCCTCCTTTTGCTGCTCTCCCGTCCCGCCCTGGCCGTGCCCCCCTGCGCGGTGACAGTTCCCCAGTAGCTCTGAGTCTCCGCCGGTAGCAGGAGCGGGGGCTGCGGCACCCTCTTCCCGCACCGCCTTCCCCGCTGCCAGCAGGTCTGCGGCAAAATCCGACCAATGCGGGGCCTCCCCCGGTGCCCCCGCCCCGCCCCTCCGCTGCTCTCTGCCCGCCCATCCCGGCTTCTGCTTTGGACGCTTCAAGTGTTCCTTTTTAATTTTTTGGTTATTAGCATTTGCCGGCATAGACACCTTCCTCGGGAAAATTTATATAACTCTGCCAACCTTGTCCTCTGCGACCCACAGCTTCTTTCTGTTACTAGGTTCTTGTTGTTTAAAATAGGAGGGGAAGGAAATGGTTAAGCCTCGTAATGGGTAGAGGTTTTTTACCTTTTTTTAATTTTTTTTTTTTTTTAATATAATGCCGAATTTCATTCGAGGGGATTAAAGCGTGAACAGTTTGGCACCTTGAAACACAAGTGCACACACATGCAAACATGTACATGTATATCTGTCATATCTTTAACTATCTAGCATATTTTTCACCGTTTTTAGGAAAGAGCCTAAAGAATTCTGAAAGAACAGAACGTCACGAAGCAGCCACTGGTTGCAACAACATTTTCCGGGAATGCTTCCTACTGGGGAAGTAGGGGACCTGTTCTTGGTCTGCACTGTAATGGAAATGAAAGACTATTTCAAGTTTTTCACACTAATGTTTGGATTATCTCCTTGCTAAACACATGCCATTTACAAGAGGAATGCTACTCGTATTTTTAACTGTAACACTAAAATACAGATCAATGTTCTAGTTCTACTAAGTTTCCTGGATTAAAGCAGAATTGCATAAACTAATAAATTTTACTTCCTTACACAGGTATTATTAAACTAATTCTTACTGAGATTAAACACAGTTTCACAATTAAAAAAGATTTAGGTTCACTTGGCATTTTTCCTTTCTACTTTTTAACAGCTGAAATTTTCACAAATTTCTATTGATTTTGGTAATAATAAATAATCTTTACATTTAATAAAGGAATATTGACATAGAAATAAATACGTCTCCAAGAAGTGCGAAAATTAGAATTATCCAAAGATCCTTTTAGAGATTTTGTTTTGGTGTGGTTTCTGTTTTAATTGGCATTTAGTGTTCATATTCTGAGAACTCATAGCATTATAAAACATTTTCACTGGCATAATTTTGTGTAACTTCTTTGAAAAAGAGAAGAAAAAAAATGCTGCAGTAACAATGCCCTCATCCCCCATCATCCTTCTTTCTTACTAATGACTCACACATGCTAGGGTAAAAAATTTATCTCGTTCTTTACCTCCCCTCACATAACCCCTCAAAATTGTGATAGATCCATGTTCAAAAAGGAATTTGCTTTCCTTTTGTAAGATAGGAGGATTTATCCTAATTACTTTTTCCAAACACAGGAACATAATGAAACAATTTTGGGTTTGGTTGGTTTTACTGGGGTTTGTTTGTTTGCTTGCTTGTTTTAATATCTTTTAGCTCTTTTTCTATTTCCCTCTGCAGCAGACAACTTTGTTCAAAACTCTTCATCCTTCTTTCATGAACCTGTAAATTTACTGCTAGAATCTACTTTATAACTTAGGCAACTGATTGTTTTGGAATTGTGACTCCAGCATTTAGGGATGTCTCATAGTGCATTTGGTTTTTATTCTTCCCCAACATGGGGCCCTCTTGGCTTTTGTGGCTGGTCACCTTCTTATAAGCACCACTAGTGAACCTTCTATTTGATTCCTACATTTAAACTGGAGCCTTCTACGGGAAAGTGATTGATCCATCAGCTTTCTGTGACACCCTCCAGTCACATAAGCCTGTTACACAGCAAAAGCAGTTAGCAACTCCAAAACCAGAATGTTAAATAAAGTCGTCGTTAGCACTGATGGGTGAATGAAACACTTACAGAAAGATATCCAAGAGAAGGAGGAGTAGAATACCATTCCTTTTGCAACAGTAAATACCTGCAGGAGTCTCATGGAGGCTCTCAGGGAGCTCTGCTTTACATTTCTGAGGACTTGGGTGAGGGTGTCTCTCCTATGTATTTGGGTTCTGCATCTATCCTGGGACAGTTGGGTGAATTAGTGCAAACTTCATACAGTACTTTTAGTTAAATAAACATGAAAAGTAACTCTTAAACATTATTTATAATGTGTTAAAAAAACCAAACGAGCCCCGACCCCTAAACTCTTGAGAATAAAAAGTTTTAGCATTTGAAAGCGTTCTTAAACTACAACATATGCAGGTGCTTGCAAAGTACTGTGTATTATGCAATGCCTCTAATGTAGTCTTACAGCCATGCATTTCAGGGCCATTAAACTAGATAAATTTTGTAAGGATGTTAAGAACTTCCTATTCTTCTCATTTAAAGATCCTAGTTACAGGTCTCTGAAAATGTATAATGACTGCATGTACACATGCATGCACACACGTATAATAATTATAGTTCAGTCCTCACAGCACGTAACCAGCATTGAATGCTTCACAGTAGACTTGCTTTTCATTTTATTTCTGTGTAGACTGCACTTGTGCTGCTGTTGTAAGGTGAACCCAAACTCTGCACACGCCTGTGTCAACAACCAGAAAAACAGCAAGGACTGGCCTGGAAATGCTGCTGAGTCTGTTACTGTTTTCAAGCATTGGATGCAGAGGTGGGGTGACACTTTTGTTCTGGAAAAATTTCTGTGTTATATTGGCCTAGACTGAGAATACCAAAGGAGTCTGAGAGTGACAAATGTTGGCACCCCCTCCATTTTCTTTAGTCTCTGCATAGTTACCACTCTTAGACTTTTACATGCATCTCTCCTAGAAGTGGATTAGTCCATATCCATGTAATGATCTTAATTTTTTCCAAACATGCTTGTTTTTCCTTTGTGTTTAAAAACAACAACAGCCTCTCAGATGAGTCTGCCTGGGACAACTGATGGGAAGATCAAAATCAGCCCAAATAAGTAAAATACAATTCAATTTCAGCAACCAACAGCATGCTTCATTTAGTAAAAAAGAGGGGGGGAAATCCTTCCTTAATATTCTATTTCACAATATAAGTAACTTGAATTGCAGCTGGCACTGTTTGTTGCTTAGAAGTCCTTCAATCTCAGTGTGACAATGATTCTGACAATGAGCTGGTTGACTGCAGCAAAGCATTCAAAAATTCCTAAGTGCTACTTATCATTGCATTGGTGCCGTGGGGATTTACCTACCTTTCATGTACTATCAGTAGTCGAAATTCATTCAGGAAATGTTCAGACTTCAGCACACTGAATTGGCATCCAAAACACACAAAGATTTACACTTGACTTTTGGCTGTTCCTGAAAAGCTGTGTTTCAGAAACACTCTTTTTTGTTTGTTTTTTGCCATGCTTCTTACATCGTGCATTAAGCTCTATATCCTTATGTTCATTACAACATTGGCATACTGCCATAAATCCATGGGGTCATATGGAACACTTATGGAAAAGTGTATCATGGGCCCTCTGGATCAATTACTTTCCTGTTGATGGCATTGCAAGTTGAAGCTTTTATAGGCCAGAATTTTGTACAGCTTTACAGGTCAGTCCTGATGGATCAGTGCTGTGCTTGGAATAACATACAAAATAAAAATCTATATGCAGAGAGAAATGGGGTACTCATAAATACATCAAATATTCATGGTGTGGGGAAGGCATGCAATGAAATGGAAGATCTTCAGAAACAGATTGTGATGAGCAAGAATAAAATGTAGAGAGAGAAGCAATAAGGACACAGAGGATATATAATCAGGTTCCTTAATATCTTAATTACATTTAACCTCCACATGAGAACAGATGACAGCACAGCAGAGTACAGACTTTGCTGATGTGTAAAGATGAAGTGATCAAGCCCATTAAAAAAAATCTTCACATTAATGTACTAGAAAAATCTCACAGTGCTTAAGGGAAAAAGAACATGAAGGATGGGGAAACAGATACAGAACTGAACATTGCCAATACATGTAAACTTGAGAAAGCAGCACAGGTGACCCAGATGAGAAAGGTGAGGAGGGAGAAATGTTGGGGCAGTGCCACACTGCCCCTGGCATGCTCTTTCCTTCCCCAGGGTCCCTGCAGGTGTGGGTTTTGTGACTCTGACACCTTACCCTAAGAGCAGGCTTAGGCTGAGGCCGAGGTGCCCAGCACCATGGATGGCCTAGAAGAGAAAGTTGTGGAGGAAGCAGTGTTGGGGAAGTGCCATACTCACTTTGGCATGTCTTTGGTGGCACCTGGGTCCCTGGGACTCTAGACTTTGTGGCTCTTTGAACCTGAAGCCAAACCTAAAAGCACCTTTAGACTAAGGTGCAGGGCACTATGGGTGGCACAGACAAAACCAGTGTGGAGTGAGCAAGTTTAGGGCATGTCTTTTGCCACCCCAGTGCCTCTGGAGCTGCAGGATTTCTTTCTGTGATCCCTATCAGTCATCACAGACTGGGGCTGAGGGCCCCAGCCAACTGGGCTAACATTTTTTATGAACAAATGGTTTTAATTCAAACTCGGTTTTCATTGTTTTTATATATTATGTTCCTTTAGTTCATTGTCTTTTTATTACCAAACCCTGTTATTGCTGTAACAGCTTCACTGAAAACAGTTTTTCATCTTGTGTTGCTTCATAGTCTTTTACAGGAAATTTCATTAACTGTATTCCTCTTTCCCCATATCCTTGTGATGTATTAAGTAGTTTAGCATAGTAGCTGGAGTGGTTGTAAAATTAGGCCACAAGAGCTGACCAAAAGAAAAGGTTTTGTTAAAAACTAATGCTGCTAAGATACAACTAGCCCAAAGCAGAATGAAAAAGGCAAGGCAGGATCAAGGAAACAATTCCAAGAATTAAGGTAATGTCAGATGAAGATCATTTACACAATAGTTAGAAGAATTAAAACAAACAAAAAACAACAGAAGAGACAACTAACCAGAAGCAAGTGATGGATTTGGGAGTTGAGTGCTGGGTGGCCTGTGTGGGATTGAAGGTTAACTTTTGGTGTAGTGGTCACTCTATAGATCCACCCAGCTCAAGCTGTAACCTGAAAACTAATAAAAGAAATTGGAAACCTTCACTTGGAAAAGTGCATTAGTCAACAGGATCCAAGGGTCAGGACCTGTTATTCTGGCCAGTGTAATTAATTCCGTAATAGGAGTAGCTGACAAAGTACTTTCTAATATACAATATAAACTCTCAACAAGTGTTCCATGCTGTTGTGACACCATTGTTTGCACATCTACAATCTGAAACATGCTGATACCCAGCTTGAAGATACAACATGACTTGAAAGTGGGAGAGAAGAGAGAGGAGATGATGCAGCAGAGCAGTACCGGCCAGGCCTGTAGGAAAGCTGCGGCTGGCTAAGCTCAAACTTCTCTGTTGGTGTTTACAGAAGACTGTAACCAACAGGTGATTCAGATTGTGAAGAAGCCCAGAAGAGGGATTTTCAAATGAAAACGTGTTTAGGACCTATCTTTGCATACTAGCTTGCATGGAAACCACCTTTATAAAATATTTACATTACAATAGTTAACGCAAATGAGCACCTCTGTTGTTCTTCATACGGGTATAGCTGTTCAGATTTTTTCAGAAACTTCGAGCTGTCAAGCAGGACTGATTAAAATATTTTTGTTCTAGAAAGATGCTGTCATCAGACCTTCTATGTATTTGCCTGAAATGAAGTATTTCACCAGGATGTCAGTAGTTATGCTCTATTTTACCGGTTGGACTGATAAGAGCATTCTTCCAAGCAATGATTTTAATTTGAGCCAGTTCATCCAAGGAGGATAGTTAAAGAGCCAGGACCAGTCCTAGACAAATATCTTGCTGAGCATCTAAAAATCACCTGCAAAAGCACCTTGATTACCAACAGCAACGCTCAAGTTGATCCTCAGCTGCCCAGCACAGTGGTCTTGCTCACATCCAGTTTTGATTTGGCAGCATTCTTTTATCTCAGGCTCTCCTGCAAAAAGCAAAGAAATGCAGCTGAACCTTGCTGGCACCAGAGGAATCTCCACTTGTATTCTCACTTGGACTTAGGGAATCTTGCATTGAGTCATGTGTGACTACACACCACCCTTTTGCTATGTATTACACCCCAAAACTACTTCAGACTCAGGCATTACAACTCGGAGTTTATATGAGCCTTAAAAAACAAACAAACAAAAAAAGCATTGCACATTTGCTTCTGTCTCAGCTGATTAGTTGTTAGTGTTTTTTTTACAATTCAAGCACACAGTTCTCTCAGACTGAATCCAAATAATACTTAATTTAATAAAACAGTATGAAGTTTTCAGAAGACTAGAGGAAAATGCAACAGATTAAGGCAAATAAAACCTGTTTTCCTGTCCCACTCCTCAAAAATAATGTATTTCTTAAACATAAAAAAAAAGTAGCATCATTTTTCACCCAAAAATCTGCTGAAGTGTAACTACTCTAACCATTGGCTTATATTAGATATCAAATACTTTCTATATAAACTATTAGGAAAAGCTACTCTACTGGATCTATTAAATTTTTATTATAAGCATATGCAAACAGGCTCAGATAAATATATCTTTGGCTATCTCAGACAGTAAAATGAAATGAGTTAGCTTGCACAAAAACTCATTTCTGCAATCCCGGTGGTAAAAAAATCTGTTCTGAAAAGCAGAAGTCCTATGTCAATGAACAAATGTGGGGGGATGAAAAAATCAGATCAGAGACTTAATTCCCAAAGCACTACTCCCGATAACTTCCCCCCTCCCTTTTAACCCTCCGAGGTTCAGTAACAGAAAATGGCTGAAAGTGAGAAAAACAGAGGAAAGAAAATGGTGTCGAGGCACTTGATTGGTCAGATTTTGCTGCATAGTCCAAGTTTCTGACACAGAGAAGGGAATATTCCTAAAATGAAGCTTATCAGCAGTTAAGAGAAAACTAAGACTCTTGCAATTTTGGGCTTTCCAAGAGAAGTATTTCCTCGAAACATTTCTCCGTGGCTCCTTATTTCCTAGTTTAAATGAAGGCTGTGTCCAACTCAATCCTACCGCTTCTTAAAGGCACGGGTACTCATTTGTAGCATCGAAAAACCAAAGGGACATTATTTCCATTAATTTAATGGAACAGCAGGCTCCTCAAATGATATAAAATGGCCTGTAGTACTAAAATACATAAAGGCGGCCTAGAGTCAGGAATAATTTAGGAAACGTAAATTTTTCAGCTGACTACAGATCTATTTACTAGGAGAGCAAGAGGGTGTGTCATTGACTTTACAGTGAGGGAGAAATCCGTTTTCCAAGTAGGTTCACAAAAATCACTGAATACAACGAATAGGGAAGTGTCAGAATTTTAAAATTCTAGACTTGCTAGGTCATTAAGCACAGATACTCCTTGGAAAACACATCTGTGGTAACTTCAACAAATCTTTTCGAGAGCCTCAATAATGACAGAAAAAATTGGTGCAACCCAAAATCTAAGAATTCTTACAGGATACCCAGAACCATTAAGGATGTCACGCGTGCGGTCCTACACCAGCAAGGAGCACACCACTTGGAAAAGGGACTCGGAAAACATCCCTGCCTCCACCTTACATTCCACCCCCGCTCCCCTTCCCCTTTTGAAAATAACATTTATCTCGGGAATAAATAGTAGTGCTCGAGATGGGCTGAAAATGCCCGCGGGACGGCGCTCACGACCACGAGTGATAAAGCACTGAGGAAACTACCGACTGAGAGCCCTTCCAGGGAAGGCGGGAAAGGAGTTTTTACGGCTTCAGAAACAAAGGGAGTCCCGCGCGCCCTCAAAAAAAAAAAAAAAAAAAAAAAAACACAAACGGGGTTTGGAAAGCGAAACAATATTGCTTTCAGGAAAATAGACCAATAAACTGTTAAACTGTTACCTTAAATGAGGAACATAAGCACAGCACAACATTTACAATACATTAAACGTCTCTAATCGTGAGAGCGGAATTCTGTGGAAGTTCCTTCCTTTACAAATTCAAGCACTTTGAAGCGAATGATTTTAAGACACGGCCAAACAAACAAAACCAACTTATTTTCTAACTGGATATCTTTCCTTTCAGATCAGGAAAAATTATTGCAGTAGTTTTAAATACGGAAACACCAACGGGGAAAACATGTAGAAACCAGTATTTCACCCTAAATAAAAATTTGTCTTAGCAAAATTACTTCAAAGGAATTAAGCAGTATACTGTTTCGATAAACCAAGATCCTGTAACTTTAAAACATAATAAACGCATTCAGCTTGCTACTTACCTAAGACGTAAGATCTTGCTAACATAAAGCCTCCCCCGAAAAACATCATCTCCAACACGACTAGAAATTAACAGCTCTTTAGTGATATTGTGGTGGCTCTTAAAAGAGCCTTTGGGTTTTCGATGGTCTGAATTTTCCGTTTGCCAACGAGCTTATGCACGCTCGCCGCGGATGCGGCGGGCCAGCTGGATGTCCTTGGGCATGATGGTGACGCGCTTGGCGTGGATGGCGCACAGGTTGGTGTCCTCGAAGAGCCCCACCAGGTAGGCCTCGCTGGCCTCCTGCAGCGCCATCACGGCCGAGCTCTGGAAGCGCAGGTCGGTTTTGAAGTCTTGCGCGATCTCGCGCACCAGGCGCTGGAAGGGCAGCTTACGGATCAGCAGCTCCGTGGACTTCTGGTAGCGCCGGATCTCGCGCAGCGCCACCGTGCCGGGCCGGTAGCGGTGCGGCTTCTTGACGCCGCCCGTGGCCGGCGCGCTCTTGCGGGCCGCCTTGGTGGCCAGCTGCTTGCGGGGCGCCTTGCCGCCCGTCGACTTACGCGCCGTCTGCTTCGTGCGCGCCATCTCCCAGAAAGAACAGCAACGCTGGAACGAAGGGAGTGACCGAGGGGTATCTGCGGGGCCGCTATTTATGGCCATCAGCGCGCTGTGATTGGCCAGCGCGAAGAGACGGCTCCCATTGGGCAACGGGCGGGGTTTGAAAATCCCGCGCAGGAGGGGGGGGGGGACGGGAGGAACGGGGCGGGGGGGTAGGGAAAGGGACGGGGGGGGAGGGGGGAAAGGGGGGAAGGGCGAGCTGCTGCTTCCCGCTCCGCGCCTCCCTCCCTCCCTCCACAGGAGCAGCCGCGCTCCCTCCCTCCCCTCTTCTCTCATCCCTCAGCTCCGCCCTACTGAGCGGGACTGGAGACGGCCCGGAGCTCTTCCACTGCTGCAGCCCGCCCGCAGACGCGGAGTTTTTACTCTGGCCCCGCAGCAGTTTTCTCGCTGCCTCTGCCCGGGACAACTGGGATTTAACCAGATTATAAAAACCGTTTTCTTAAATACAGCCTCCCCTGCGCGTTCTGAGCAACCTGAGGTTCCTTAAAGCGTTCGCCTTCGCTTTTTTTTTTTTTTTTTCTCCTAGAGTCTTTAATGTTTACTTGTAATTTCCTATTATGTTGTCACCTCGGGATTTTTTTATTCTGCTGCAGTTCTACTCCGTTGGAGAAAGAAATAAAGTACACCGCTTCCTTATGAAACCTCCAAAACTAATGAAGTTATGCTGTTCTCTATACCATTATGTATCTGCTGTGCTTGCTGCTAGGTGTTACATTTAACATCGTGTTTCAGTTATCAGACTTAATCCCTAATTTCCCGGGTAAACAAGGCCTTTTGTCTTATGGCCAAGTCACCTCAGAATAACATTTAATATTTAAAGAGAACAAGTTGTCATTGTAAAAAACTAGAGCAAATAAATACTCTAAAATGCGAGAAAAAAAATATAATAGCTTTAAAACTCATTAGGCGCTTATCATGCTTTTTATAGACCTCTGGGACCAAGTATCAGAAGAGGACACAGACAAGACGACCCAAATCTTCCCCAGTACTTAAACAGGATAAACATTTGCCAATCTTCTAACAGTATGTTCTAATCCGGGAATTTAAACGCGGCTAAATATAAATACCACTCACCGAAAATAATCAGTGTGATCAACTCTTTTATGGAATATATGGGTGGCTCTTAAAAGAGCCTTTGGGTTGCAAGTGACGGTCCGAGACGCCCTACTTGGAGCTGGTGTACTTGGTGACAGCCTTGGTGCCCTCGGACACGGCGTGCTTGGCCAGCTCGCCGGGCAGCAGCAGCCGCACGGCCGTCTGGATCTCCCGCGACGTGATGGTGGAGCGCTTGTTGTAGTGCGCCAGGCGCGACGCCTCGCCGGCGATGCGCTCGAAGATGTCATTGACGAAGGAGTTCATGATGCCCATGGCCTTGGACGAGATGCCCGTGTCGGGGTGCACCTGCTTCAGCACCTTGTACACGTAGATCGAGTAGCTCTCTTTCCTAGTCTTTCTACGTTTCTTGTCGCCTTTCTTTTGGGTCTTGGTGACCGCCTTCTTGGAGCCCTTCTTGGGCGCGGGAGCGGATTTAGCTGGTTCCGGCATTTTTCGGGTCAGTCAATACCTGGCTACCGCAGGAACGACGTAAACACGAGAGCGGCGTCCCCCCCCGTATTTATAGGGACGGTATGCAAATGAGATGAGTCAATGTTGTCTTTGTCTATTGGACAATTCTGGTTCGTGACGTCAAAGGACACATCATTTTCTATTGGTTGAGTTTTCACATCTGCTTTCTGATTGGGTCAATTCACAATCCCTGTCTTCACCAATCAGAAGTCCAAGCGAACCTCCGGAGGAGCTATAAAAAGGCAGAGGTGACGCTTTCAGCGCAGTTATTTTGTATTTGCGGCGTTATTGCGTAGCTCTTTAACTTTTTCCGCTTGTTTTTGTGGTGAGACATGTCCGGCCGGGGCAAGCAGGGCGGGAAGGCGCGCGCCAAGGCCAAGTCGCGCTCGTCGCGGGCCGGGCTGCAGTTCCCCGTGGGCCGCGTGCACCGGCTGCTGCGCAAGGGCAACTACGCGGAGCGCGTGGGCGCCGGCGCCCCGGTGTACCTGGCGGCCGTGCTGGAGTACCTGACGGCCGAGATCCTGGAGCTGGCGGGCAACGCGGCCCGCGACAACAAGAAGACGCGCATCATCCCCCGCCACCTGCAGCTCGCCATCCGCAACGATGAGGAGCTCAACAAGCTGCTGGGCAAGGTGACGATCGCGCAGGGCGGCGTGCTGCCCAACATCCAGGCCGTGCTGCTGCCCAAGAAGACCGACAGCCACAAAGCTAAAGCCAAGTAAAACTTGCCTGACTAACAATCCAAAGGCTCTTTTCAGAGCCACCCACATCTTCATAGAAAGAGCAGGAACGCTTGAGCCTAGAAATACATCCTATTTGATATTTAGAGACTTAAAAGTTTGAAGACGGTTTTTTGCTGTATATAATGTTATGTATCTTTAAGTTCTATTTCGCTAATCTGGTTTTCTGCCTTCATGTTAAAAATGTGCTTATGTAAGCGTGTGTCAGCTTGCCTTTTTGTGAACGAATCAATAAAAGGTAGCGGTTACGGCTGATTGAATCGGTCACCGCCGTATGGCTTAAAAAGAGACGTGAACTCCGAAGGCTGTGCTCGCTGCCTCCCTCCCCGTGGGTTCCGTGGGGCTGAAGCGCCGTTCACCCCGGGGAGAAAGGACGGGGCGGGATCGGGGCTGCCGCCGGCCAATCCGGCTGGAGCGCGCGGCGTTCAAACCGCGGCGGGATTGTGGCCCCTCTGCTCCCTGCGAGCCGCGGGTGTCTCTGTGTTGGGCGTGGAAGCCGGATTCGAGTGCCTTGCGCGTAGCGGTTGCTGTGATTTTCTGCTTTCCCTGTTTTTTTTCTTGTCTGCAACTTAGAGCTTTCAACCAATAGTAAAAGAAACCCCGTGAGTACTTCCCTGGGATGCAGTCCAGAAGGGTTTCCAAAGGTTTTATTCTGAATTAAGTGATGGTGATGACAGTTGCTAAATTGTGAGCTCATGTACAAGCTCTACGGAAAGTCACATATACACGGGGAAGGGAGTCATGATGTACTAGTTTGGACTTGAACTGATGTTTTCATTCTTTCTCCTTCATCCTTCATCACCTCCTTCGTCATGAGTGGTGTTTAAAAGTGCTCTTGGCGATTTTCCTGCAAAAGTTTCCTTTACTTATACAGTATGGTCTCCTGGGTACTGCTGCCTTTGGCTTTGCTGAGTTCTTCGGTACTGCTTTTTTAGATTTGGTAGCCTTTGTTGCCTTTTTTGGGGCCTTGGTCGCTACAACTGCCTGGGCCTGCTTGACTGAGGGAGCCCCTTGCACCCTGAGAAGGGGGACACGGCCTTGGTGATGTGAAGGCTGTGGACTTTGAAGCCTCCAGCCACTGCATCCCTCTTCTTGGGGTGTAAGAGGCTTATAAATCAAGATAATACGCGAGGGACCGGTATCTACAGGGAAGAGCTTCTCCACCATTGGTGCCTCGAGGTGGCCGCACTGCTGGGAGACGGCGACAGCTCCTCTCTCCTCTCTTTCCTCTGAACAGGTTAATTTTCGGGTTTTTTGCTTTTTTGTTCCCCCACTGCAAAGATCACCGCGTTCCCTCTTTTGTTAGAACAGACGTAGATAAAAGAGACTCCAGTTTGTGTTTCGTTCAGTGATATTTTACGTGGAAGTAAAAACTGCCCGAAGGGAAGGCAGGAATGCAACGCCGCGAGCCTCCGAGCGAGGCTGCCTAAGGGCTGGGGGAGGGTGTTTTCTTTGTTCTTTAAAATCGTCCCTTGAGAACTAAGGCGAGGAAAGCTCTGCTGGGTTTTTTTGTTCGGTTTTTTTGTTGTTGTTTTTAGTGTTCTGCCTCGGGACGCAGAGGAGTGAGTCATTGGGGCGTTGTGTTAATGGAAAATGTTTTTCAAGAAGAGGGAGATAACGTGGGAGTGCCCGGCTGAAGTCTTGTTTGGAAACAAGATGAGAATCGCGGGTCTGTTTCGAAGCGGTATATGTTTCTTAAACAATTTTCAGGTTGAGTTGTTTTTGTCTGGTTTCTTGTGGGGCTTTTTTGTGGTAGTTTGTTTTTTTTTCCTTGTATGTTTTTTTGGCTTTCCTTTTCCTTTTCTTTCCTGAAATAGGCAGAGAACCTTTTCTACCCTCTCTCTCTCTTTTTTTTTTTTTTTTTTTTGGGTCATCCCTATTCTGCTGAAAGAAATTGCATTAGATATTAATCATCTACCATTCGGAGCTGGACTTTGAAACAGCAGTAACTGCAGGACTTTATTAGTAACCATTCTGAAATTTGAGGCTAGAATTAAGTTTAAAATATTTCAGGAATTTTTTGTATGTTTAATAATCTTAATGTTGCTGTATTTTGCATATTTGGCAAAATAGCTTTCTATTGGTGTATATTTAGTAGAGAAGGGAGAGATTACGTGGGTCTGAAGAAGGGAATTGATTTGTACAAGGTTCTGATTGGGCCATTTGAAAATCCTGAAACAGAGGCCTCCCGGGTTTCATTTTTGCCCTTGAAAACACGATGTGAGGAGGGAGCATTTGTTTTCAAGAGTAACGTTCATACTTCCTGCTCAGGCACTTCAGTATATATGTTCTGCTTCTCTTGGAAATTGGTTGTTTTGGTTTTGTTGGTTTTCTTTCTTTTTATTTCCACCTCCCCCCGCTGATGTTTGAAAAACCTTTTGAAAACACAAGTATTTTAACAGTTTTCAAATAAGGTATGGGTAGATTGCAATCTAGTGTTGTGTTTGTTTTGTTTTTCTATTATGTTCTTCACTAGAAACTCATTAAGCTCAGTGTTGTAATTCATTAAGTTCGCCATTTCATTCTCTGCCTTTCTAGCCACCTTTCCTCCTTGAGACAGCTCATGTAATGAGCTCAGTTTCCTTATATAGCAATTTTTAAATATTGTTGCATTCTCTATGCCACCAACAGGATTTTCATGATGGGTTTAAGTATGTTTTCGTTAGTACAGGAGAACTGATGAGTTCTGTATGCTATAAATCCTTTTTCTTCAGCTAAATTATGCCTGAAGTGTTTTCCTACAATTAGTGCATATCCGTGTTTCTCCTGACCGGTCATTCACAGTTTATGTAGAAAGGCAATATGTTTCTCTACCTCAGGTAACTGTGCTTGTTGTAAATGAACCCATTCTCTGTCTGCATACTACAGTTAAATAAAAGGTTTTTATATATTGAAATAAAAGGGAGAAATGTATTATATGATCTGAGTATGTGACAAATTAGAATTAAAAGTGGGGTTGTTTTTTGACAAGCGAAATATTTTATTTCATTGAAGATGCAGAATTTCCCTTCCCAAATTTAGTTTCAGCTATTCAGCCAACCTAAATTCTCAAAAATGTGGAAGGCCTTAGATTTAAGAACAGTGCATCACAAATGGCTTTGGTAATGAAATAAACATTTAGTATCATATGACCCCAATTTGCTCTTGAACTTTAAGTCCACACAAAATATAACCTTACACTTTAAAGTCCTAACCATAACATAGGCAGTGCCATCTCCCAGATTGCTTGCTCCCAAGTAAATGTTACTTAACCTCTAGTTGCTTACTAGCTTTTCGTTTTTCCATAAAGCATGGAGAGATAATATGCAAGACTATATTCAAAAAAAAGCCAAAATCAAACTCTGCTCAGTTGCAGAAGCATTCCGAAGTATGCCAAGAAACAAATTTTAAAAAAGTGATGTAGTAATAGAACATTTACTATTAAGCTTTGTCTTAGTGACAATCGAGTGCCAAAACAAGTCCCTGGATATTAATTTCCTTCAAGAAATCTTATTCACATTGTTTTGGTTTATTTTTTACTGGTTTGGTTTTGACGTTTTTTGTTTGGGTTGGTTTTTTTTGTTTTATAAGAAGACTGTGCTTGATTTTTCTCTGGTGACCTGGTTGAGGACAGGATAGAAATGCTGCTCCAACTCCCTTGGTAGGAAGCAGTCTTCCAAAGTATTAGAGGAAGATGTGATTTTAATTTTTTTATCTTTTTTTTTGGTGAGAATTTGCTTTAGGCTAGAAAATTTATCAATAATATAGGCAAGCTAGAGGATTTACCTAGACCAACAAAAATGGAAGGAATTAATTACATGATACCAATGCTATCCCCACAGGCCCCAGGCTCATCCTTGTAAAACTCATATGAACATTTGCATCACAATGTCTATGCAAAGGTTAAGCTTTTATAGTTCTTGTATTGAATTACTCTCAAATTCCTTCACTCACATTTTTAGTTTCTTTCGTATCTTTCTGCCACCTTACATAGCATACCAAAATAAAATAAAGTAGGAAAAACTTACAAATCTGGCGTTGTTCTTAAGAAATAATTTGAATAATAGCATTAGTAATTTACTTTTCTTAAATGCTCAAACCCAGACCTGCTTAGACACCAAAGAACTTTTTACAGAATAAGTTCCTGTTTACTTCTCTCAAATATATAGTACAAGATCAGTTTAGACTTTGGTAAACACGTAAGAAATTCACTCGTCTCCATTCACACAGTTTTGAAGGCATTGATGCTGGTGCTCAGGAAGTTTGTATGAAAGTGGAAGCCAGTTGCAGCTTCTACAGCCGTAAAAATGCAGCAGCAAACTGCATTTGTTTGCAGGTCACAATAAATGCTCTGAGTGTATCTAACATCAACAGAAAAGCAGATTGCTAACCGTGAACCGTAGCTAAACCCCTGTGTGTCTTTCCCTCTGCATCTTCTGCCATCCCTATCATTACCGTGGCACAGCTGAGTGAAGGGGAGGCTCCATCGGTTTGGAGCATCCCCCAGCACCGCAAGCAGGTTCGGCTCGGGAGCCCGGCGGGGAGCGGGGGCCGCAGGCGCCACCCGCCTGGGCTGCAGCAATTTCCGACCAATCCTGCCCGGGAAGCAGCTTCCCTGCCTCCCTCCTCCACCTTCTCCCCCCTCCCTTCCCCTCTAGCTCCCTGTGGTTACCTTCCCTGCCGCCGCTTCCCGTCCTTCCACCATCCGCCCCCCCCCGAGCCGTTTTCCTTTCCTTAATCCGCAGTCAAAGAACATGAATCTGCTGGACGACACCACGATGGGTGATGAGCATCTCGCTCTGACTGCTGTTAAAGCCAAACTGCGTTTTGAATGCTTCCGGTGTTCCTTTTATCAAGGAGTATTCCTTTTACCCTTTTATGCTGGTTTGTATTTTTTGACTGCCGTTTATTCATACCGTGGGTGCTGCCCAGGCTAAGGCAGCAAAAACCAAACAAAACAAACAAATGAAACCCTAACCAACCCACCACAAAACCAAAGCACCCCAAGGAGCAGTTGGGATGTTCCAGCTTGCTCTGTTAGAAAATGTTAATTCTGCAGGCTTCACAGCTGAGAGCAATGGACCATCCTACATGATAAAATACTTCTGTCAGGGGCCCATGATCATTACATCCTTCCCCTCCCCTCCTGTCTATTCTGTCCAAGAAAACTCGATGCATGGCTGCCTGGTCCAGAAACAACCCTGCCACAGTAACGCGGCTGATGCAAACAACCCTTCCTTCCTCTCCAGAAGGCATCTCTGTGTATCACATCTTTGAGAGGTTGATTGCTTCAGGCCTCTGCACTCTGTATACAAATGATGCCGCTGCTCTCGTGTAGGGAGGGCTTTCAAATAGAAAACAAGTCCTCTTCCTATAGATGCTACAGGTTTTTCCGGTCATGGAATTCCTCCATGGCCTTCACAGGTAGTTTCTGAGAGAACCATGAAAATACCAGCACAATACCAGGATGCTAGCAACTTGGAAGCCCAGGAAAAAACCCAGTAGTTAAGGCCTCGAATAGGAGCTTTTTGGAGGGTAAGTTTTTTGTTTGTTGGGTTTTTTTGTTTGTTTTGGCGGGGGTGGGGGGAGGGTAGAGTCAGTTTTTTGGGTGTTTTGGGGGAGGGGATTTCTTTGGTTGTTGGGGTTTTTTTACCTTACGGAAAAAACAAACTTGATCCTCAGGACATGCATGTAATGAAATGGATCAGTTTATGAACTATTTACCACCAGTGTTAGGAACTGCTTATGCTTGTGCAAGCAGCTGTGTAGTCCAGAACTGATCTCTGTGAGGAGAGAGATGGCACCAATTTCTTCTTTTCACACATCATCCTTCTCTCTCTGATTTGAAAAAAGCCTGTAAAGAAGGGATCCATTTACTTAAGGAAACTGCCTATGAAACTTAGACAGCATTTCTGGTTTCAGTAACCTTTTGGTTGTAACTAATTTTATGATGAGATTAGACTTCACTAAGTTGGATAGATTTGACCACTGACCTCCTAGGTAGTAAAAATAAGCAAGAACATCTTCAGTCAGTAGTGGTCATTATTCTGAAGGTGTCCTAGTATGCTTAGTAGAGAAGCCATTTTAAGCCTTAAATCACCTTTATAATTTTTCTCAGATTTTCTCTCTCTCTTGCAATGGTTTATTTATTTAGAGGCCAGAAATGTGCACACTACACTGGATGGAACTATTTCACACAATGCTACAATGGTACAAGGATACAAAATCCTGTTTTCCTCTCTGTTCCTGTTCTGGTGATTCCAGACATTCAAGTAACTTTCATTGTAGTGCTTCTGAGCATTGAACATGTTTGTTTTATTTATTTGTGGTTTTCAAATGTGGGAATTTTTTTTTTTTATTATTAGGATCAAACCGGAGGGTGCAGCAAAGGTGGAAAATGGTGGTGAGACAGTTCTGAAGAGTGAGTCAGGAATCAGGCACAAGGGGAGGACAGGCAGTGAAATTGAAAACTATGGGTGTAAAAAAGTAAATTAATGAAAATTCTCAAGTCTACTGTTACTTAATGACACCCAAAGCACCTAAGGATAGAGAGCCCAAGATGTTTATGCTGTACAGATCATGGCAAGTTCCCTGTTGCATATCAGGAAAATGAAGATTTATTTTGTTCCTCACCAAAAGGATGGTTGGATTTGCCATTTGATCACCCATTATGATCCAGAAGTCCAAGTCCACATGTTTATAAGCAGTGAAGTTCCCATTAGTTGCTAATCCTGTGTGTGTGTGTATAGACTGTTAATTGCTGAAGGACCTTGTAGCCACAAGAATTTCACACAGACTAGAAGCAGCAGGGGATAGTGTTAATAAAATCAATATTTAATTGCTATACTTACATAGAAAAATGAAAAAGAGTGAAAAAAAGTTATTACCTTGTAAATGACTCAGTAATTTTCTTTGTGTGGTGCTGTTTTGGTTTTTTTGTTTGTTTATTTTCAGCCTAAGTTGCCCCTTGTCTGTCTCTGTGAATTTGGGGATAACCAGCAAGAGCTACTGAGAGTTTCTGTGTAAACACATCAATGCATAAAAAGGGAACATTTTTAAGCATCAGTAGGTAAAAAGTACATGTATGATTTTAATGTGATTTTTAATACTCTGTCAGAGATGGGCTCCACTGTGACTGGATAGGAGCTACCATGATCTGTGCTGATTTCCAGCTTCCACCTAGAGGACTGCAGCTCTGAGTGTATCGGCTCTGGCCTTGAGCACACAGTTACAGGTACAGCCTGGGGGCAGATGCACAGCCAAGAAGAAATCCTGCTGTGCCCTGGGCCAGACAGACCCTGACCTGGGTTCATCAGATTAGTCCAGGTGAATGACAATGAAAACTAAGACTGAGCTGACCAAGCTTCAGAGAGTCTGGCAGTAATTTAGGGGCATATTGAGGGGTGAAATATGTGATTCTCCTTTATTATGTGGGGATAACCAGTGGCCATGCTGACAGGCCTGTCTTCAGTATCCTGGAGCGTGGGCTGTGCAGAGATTGACAGCGTGGACTATCTGTGTCAGTAGGGTGCACAAAGCTTTAATTTTGCTTGTTCTTCAACTTTCAAAAATAGTTTCTTTTCCCCTCCATGGAATTAGACAACTTCTGTAATATTTAGTCATGTTGATCATCATGCTAGGCAGAAATCCATCTCTATTTTTAGCTGGGCTTGTATATTTCATGTGATAATGCCCTGGGGTGCTCATCTCCCTAGGAAGATGATGCAAAAAGAGATTATTCCTTTCCCTCACAAATGTCTCATCCAAAGAAAATAGCACTATCATAAGCTTTTGCTTTAGGAGATAAACCAAATCTGTATCTCCAATTTTCAGTATTTCCATCAGGGTACTTTTAGCTGATTCAAAAAATATACCACAGAGACTTTGTAAGCTGATATTCGTTCTCCTAAGGATGTGAAACTACATGTGCTAGCAGATTCACTGAGAAATCAGTAACTCCTTCAGCTCAGCTAACAGCTGAACAGATTTCCTGAAAAGAAATGCAGATCATTAAAGAGAAAACAAATTTGAAAATCACAGTATTTCAACAGCCTCCTCAAGGGGGTGGTTGTCTTTTGGAAGGGATAGGAATATTAGGAAGAATGTCAGGATGAGAGATTGAGAGCAGATACAGAGGGCAAGAGAAGTGCTAAAATCTGCTGACACTCCTAGAGTGGGCAAAGAAGTGTAGTCATTCTCTCACTCATTCCTGCCGTCACCCAACCTGTGCTGGTTGGAGTGATCCTTCACTCCAGTGCGCCCTGACATCCTTCCTACTTCATGGGAGAAAGTTCAGGGCTCTTCCAACTAACGCTACCTGACCAGGAAAAGTTTTTGCCCTTGCCCTTCTCATATTGTCTTGATTAGCAGGAAAAGATAAGACAGACAGATAGATAAAAATTTGTAGTCCATATACTCACTTACTGGTTCTGAGTAAAAAAATAATCCATGTAGGTGAACCACCAGGAGTGAAGGATGAACACTGGCCATAAAACATGAGACTGGCCATAAAATAAAAGATGTCATACAGGCAATGAAGTGTTATTCCAGAAATCAGTGAGTTCAGATTGCTTAGAACTCCTTTTTTCTTTTCCATAGTATTGAAAGGTTTGAGTTCCTGTAAACAGATCGTTTGCTCCTCCTTTTGGTTTAATTTTGTCTATCTTCAGAAGTGTCCTAACACTTCAATAATATCCACACTGTTACTTTATACCTACAGATGCTGGTGAGAACTTTAGAAAAGTAACACACAAATAAATTATGCTAAAATGAAAACAAGAAAATTAAGCTACCTGGTGTGGAAAAAATAAATTTGGTAAGAATTACTTGGACAATCATGAAATACAGAGTATTTCCTCAGATAACCCAAGCACAGTGTAATAATACATGAATCTATTCCATGCACTTGTATATTGCTGTCATATCTACAAAGATTCTGTGTAATATTGGCCGTAATAAAAATTCATTCTGAATAATCTCTGGGGTTTATTCCTTTGGAGCTAAAGTACTGCTTAGGAACAAATTACACTGATACCTGTTGTAGTTCTTCATACAAGTTGTCTTAAGAATATGTAAGAAGTAATGGACCTTGGATACTGATAAAAACTTGATTATTTAAAGAGGTCTAATACAGAGAGGACCAAGAAAATATGACTTAAAAGTAAGCAAGGGTTAAATTTCATGGAAAAAATATTAATTGCACAATAAGCACCACACAAAGAGATCTAGTGAACTAAAAAACATCAAGAAATAGACAGTAAAAGAGATTGCAACTTTTTGACAAAATGCCAATTAGCACTGGGCAAGGGAGGCTAACAGAGCAGTTTGCAAGGCAGAATAACTATTCTCATTAAACCACATAAATAAAATCAAATTATTTAATTAGATAATCTACAAGAATATTAGCACCTATGCATTTTAAGTAATTGGTGAAATGAAAGCAAAGCTATAGAGAAGATGTACCAAAAATACCCTGATTAAAACCAAATGTGCCACATGAAAAGGGAAAAATAATTCTTACAGCAGTCCTGAAGAGACCCAAATAGGTCATCTGAATGTAGATAAACAGAGGGAAAGCCACACTCACTTCTGCCAAGGAAAAGTTATGTGATATCAAATGCTGAGAGCAGTATAGGCAAGGAAGAATATGTTTCATAGTTATGCAGAAGTTTTGCTGAGTTCTCTATTGTTTTCTATCTATGCTGCAACCCATAAATGCAGTGATGTTGGGGTGGCAGCAGGGGAGAGACAGCATATAAACCTTTGGGGTTTTTCCCCCAAGTAAGTGCAATGATAAATACTGTGCAAAGACAGGGATTCTAAGTGTGCTCGTTTTGGTTGGGTCGGAGTTAATTTTCTTCACAGTGGTTTGTGTGGGGCTATATTTAGAATTTATGCTGAACACAGGGTTGATAACACAGTGATGTTTTTGTTACTGCTGAGCAGCTCACGCAGTGCCAAGGCCTTTTCTGCTTTTCATGCTGCCACGCTGGTGAGGAAGTTGGGGGTACCTGGGAGGTTGTGAGAACACACAGCCAGGACAGGTGTCCCCAAATGATTAAAGGAATGTTTCATACGTTATCATTTAATGCTCAGTATATAAAGTAGCAGAAAGAAGAAGAAAGGGAGGGGACATTTAAAGTGATGGCATTTGTCTTCCTGAGTAACGTTACAGTGCTTGGGCCTTGGTCTCCCAGGGATGGCTGAACACCTGCCTGCCCATGGGAAGTGGTGAATTGATTCTTTGTTTTGGTTTTCTTGCGTGTGAGTGCAGCTTTTGCTTTCTTTATTAAACTGTCTTCATCTCAACCCACGAGTTTTCTTGCTTTTATCCTTCTGATTCTCTCCCCAGTCCCACTGGTGGGGGAATGAGCAAGTGCCTGCCTGGTTCTTGGTTGCTGGCTGGGGTTAGACCACAACAACTGGGAGAGTTTCATCTGTCCTACAAGCATCGTTAATGTTGATACGCAAAGATAAATATGCCTTTCCTATAGCTATAGAACAGAGAATTTGATATTAATAGGTATAAACTGATATAAACACTGGCTGGATATCTACACGTGAAAATACTTCTCACTACGGTGGCCAAGCATAACCTGAATTAAATAACATATATAGAAGTTTACAAAGAGACAAAAATAAATCTCATAGTCTCCATCATCATCTCCCCTGAGATAGAGAACTTTTGAGAATAGGTGGTGAAAAAGGAACAAACAAAAACAACAATGAAACAGCGATGGCTCAAATGCAAAAGTGTGTGAAATCAGCAAGCAAAACATTTTCACATTCAAGAAGCATTATATAGTAATGAGCATCCATTGGAAATAGGGAAAAGGTGGGAAGGATTAAACAATATGAGAAATACCTGACCAGCAAAAAACTCAAACCTGTGCACTGCACAGGTATAATTAACCAGGGGAAAACTCGTGCCAAGAAAGAGATAGTATAGAGCAACTGTATGGAATAGCATTTATTTTATGATTCTTCCAGAACAAAGTAAAAACATCTCAAGTATATATTCATGATAAATTTAAATAGTAAGAAAAAGTAATAGTAGGTGCGGACATGAAAAACTTGAAGGCTTTCAGGAGTCACTGTAGCAGAATGGACTGATGGAGCCAAGAGGCACCCTAGCACAAAATAACATCTCCAGGCCACTTTTTGTGCTCACAAAGTAATATAATGTGAAGAAAGAAAGGGCAAAAGCAATGCTTTATTATGGTTCAATAAAGAATATGACCATGAAAACGGTCAAGCTTGCCACATATTTAAAACCACATGACATAATGCAGATTTTTTCATGGGTACATCAGCAAGAGAAACAAATCACTTCCTTCCTTAGCACGTCAGTCCCATAAACACAACAAAGCCACATGATTATTAATTCAGCGATGTGGGACAAGCAAGGCTGCCCCTCATTGGAAAAAAAAAACAACCCTAAAGTGCCGTACTCACAGAAAACAAACAAACAAACCGCAGCACATTACTCCCGTTTCTCAGCCTTGGGTAGAAAAGGGTGCATTTACTGTAGT
>NW_024580664.1:3727019-3727468 GCF_017639235.1 Corvus kubaryi
CGGGGCGCCTTGCCGCCCGTCGACTTACGCGCCGTCTGCTTCGTACGCGCCATCGCTCAGCACCAACACACGCACAAGCAACGCACAAGCAACGCACAACCACCACGGCCCGCACTGCACCAGCGGCTCCCAGCCGCCGACTATTTATAGCCCGCCGCCCGCGCCGATTGGCCGCCCGCGAGACACCGGCCGGCTCCCATTGGACCCTTCGCGCGAGCCCGGCGAAAGGCCCCGCCTCCGGGGCGGGAAGCGCGCGCTGGCCTCGCCCCGCCCCTGCCCCCTTCAACCAGCGGTTCGCAAGGCGGAAGGAGGGGCGGCAGCACCGCAGGCGGGCAGTGCAGCGCCGTCTTGTAGCTCACGCCTCGGGCTCGCTCTCCTTTTTCCAAAGCCGCTCGGCTCAGCGCCGGGCCCGCTGGCTAAAGCTGCCATCGCTAACGGCCTCCTTCCCC
>NW_024580665.1:0-2918 GCF_017639235.1 Corvus kubaryi
CCCTCACACATGCCACTCAAAGCTCCTTGCGTGGAGCTCTCGCACCACCTATGATAGCAACTGTGCCAAGCCGCCACCCTTCTTCAGCACCACCACACCTACTACAAGGTAGCTGAATCAGAGGGAAAAGGAGGTTGCCAAATGGAGGGAAGTTGTACCCCGTGACAGCTAAGCTCCAACTTTGGTGTCCCTTATGTCCTTCCCAGGACAGGCGGGAAAACGCCTCGGTGGAGCGCAGTGCTGGGCGGGAGCGGCTGGCACGGCACTGAGCGCGCTCCCCACTCCCTCCCGCCCGCGCCGCTGCGGGGACCCCTGGTTCGCCGGAATCGGCCACGTGCTGCACGGAGGGCAGCGCGGCAAAGGCGGCCGCCCCTCGTCACCCTGGGAAGGCTGGCCTTGCATCCCTGCTGTCTCCACCGGCAGGGGCAGTGCCAGCAGCCAATCACTGTGGCTCCGCGGGGTCACACGGTCCCTGCCGTGGGGGGCCACCGACCGAAAGGAAGCAGAAGCGCTCACCGCCGCGCCGGTCGCTGCCCCGCCCGGGCGCTCCTCTCCTCGCGCTACCACGATGGCGCCAGCCCGCCCCACCTTCCCTGTTGCCTGCGGCGCAACGCGGGCCATCCGAGCCACAGGCAGAGCTGGGGCATGGCCCGGGCCGGAGAGCTTCCGGAGAGGCTGAGCGGGCGGCGAGCGCGGCCTTGGCTTGCTGAGCCCTTCCTGTTTCTGCCTGGCCTACCCATCAGTGGACTTTCCTTCTTACAGCCAGCCTTGCCTCTAACTTCTGGGCCTTCTCTTGCCTACCACTCCATTTGCTTTCCCCTCACTGCTCTGGCCTTGCCTACCTCTCCCTTGACTTGCCCACAATTGCCTGCACTTGGTTGGCAGCGCCATGCCTGCATGGAAGGCAAGGTAAAAAGTGGTAGGCAGGGCAAAGCAAAGCCAGGAAGTTGTAGGTAGTGTGAGGCAAGGCAGACGTAGGCAAAGGAAGCAGAGCAAGGGTAGCTTAAGAAGAACTAGACAAGGTACTGAAGGCAAGGCAAGGCCAAGAGACTCAGAGTGCCTTTCCTTGGGAAGGCAAGGACATAGTGCCAGTGTTGCTGGAGCAGATGTTAAGGTAGCATGGGGAGGAATAGTCCAGCAAGACATTTCTCTTCTGGCCCCTGGGCATGTAGGGGCAATTGTTGGACATATTCAATACTGGAGGAGGATCAGTGGCTGGATGTGTTGTATTTTGGAGGAGGGGATGCCGTTTCTTTGGAGATGGGCTTGTAGTTGCTCTCTTTGGCAAGGAAAGCAGGTTTGGATGTGCACATGAGGTGCTCTTAGGGATTTTAAAGGCTTTTCCCAGCAGGCAGTTCTCCGGGTTAGAGCTGTTGAGCTGTCAGTGGGAATGCAAAGGCCAAGCTCATGAGCCTTTTGTCCTGGTGCCTTTAGTGTGTGAGCAGTCCCTGGTGCCGTTGTCTTTGGATCCTGACTCTGGGAGAGGGAAGGCTTAGGATGGTACCTAGAGCTGAGAAGGAAAGTGCTGAGAACAGTGTGTGTGCTGCTAGTTTGAGGGGTACAGTTGAAGTTGTAGGCAGCAAGAGCTTCCTCAAGCTGGCACTGTTTTGAGCTCTGTTTTTGCCAGATGGTTTCAAGCTGGTGGGCGGAATCTGTGAGAGGGAAAAGATTTGTTTGGGCCAAAGAGGTTTGTCTGGCTCTTGGAGTGTGGTGTAAAGAAGAGTCTGCTCTTGGAAGGGGAAGATTAGGGAAATCTTTTTGTCTTGATTTGTCGTTGATTTGAGTGCAGGGACGTTTGCAACTTGCCTCTGCCCTTGGGGTGGTTTCGAGCTGCGCCAGGTGCTTGGCCTTCTTTTGCAAGTCCTCAGCGCCATCCTGTGGTTGTTTCGATGAGCGCTGACAGTGCCGGGAAAAAGCCAAGCGCTTCGCTGGCGCGGTGCCAGTCGTGTGGGAGCAGTTGATGGAAGAGTTCCGCTATGCATCCTGCCTCTTGGAGACATGAAAGAATGTGATCCTGCACGTAGTGGGGAAGCAAGAGGAATCTTTTCATTGTTGGCTGTGCAGTTTCTAAGCGGCAAAAGTCAAGGCAGTTCCAGCACGGCCTCTTTCTTTCAGAACCTTTTCTGTGCCATCATGAACATGCTCAACATGGAACTCGCACCCACTGAACTGCATCAAAGGCCCTGGAGATACACACTTTCCTTCAAGCTCTATGTACCATCCTACCCTCTGCCTCTCGCGGATCCCAAAGCCCTTCCAAACATCCAGCAGCTGCATGGAGAGAACAAGTGCTAGAACAAGGCGTTGGCCTTCGTAGTCCCTCTAAAGTCTGTAAACTAGGCGAAACATTCCAGTGACCAGCACTTTCCTTCACAACTGTATATAGAGCATCATCACATTCTCTCAAAGTGGCTAAGTCCACCCTTGCAGCGCAGCGTTTCCAGCCACAGTTCAGACTGAGAGACGGGCCAGGTGAGAAAGCATTTGATGACTATCCCTCTTCTCTGGAAGACTTGATACTCGCAGCGCAATCACGTCCACACACCTTCAGTGTGGCCAAGTTCAAGCAGCTAGAGCTCACAGAGATGGGAGAGTCAGGACAGAAAATGTTCCAAAAGTACCGTGAAGTTAGAGCAGCATTAAAATTGTGTACAGCAGTCAGCAGCACTGAAGCTTACTTCTCCGACAGACGTGCCATCCCATTGTTGGCTCTCACAGCTCGGTTCCTAGATGCTCTCCTGAAGAAAAAAACTAGAAGAAAAAGCCAATGCTGGGCTGCACCTTCCCCTTGCCGCTGGCAGCTACGAGTCCCCACAAGTGACAGGGGCAAATGCCGGGCGAGCTTGTCGTCCTGGCACAGTACTCTGTGCAAGACGCAGGCGAGAAGCTTTCCCATTCCATTCGGATGACCAGAGAGG
>NW_024580665.1:2928-6916 GCF_017639235.1 Corvus kubaryi
CCCGCAAGTGTCAGGGGCAAACGCCAGGCGAGCTTGTCGTCCTGGCACGGTTCTCTGTGCGAGACGCAGGCAAGAAGCTTTCCCATTCCATTCGGATGACCAGAGAGGCAGAATGTGGTGGTACGTAGCGCTTAGAAGCAAAGGGGCAGGGCCCAGGCGAGTTTCAGCAGAAGCAGTGCACTGCAGGGCTTCGCTGCTGGGCACAGTGCTCTGGGCGAGAAGTAGACGACGGTCCGCCTCCGGGAGAACGAAGGTATGGCGTGTTCGAAAAGGCGAAGAATGAAGCTACGTAGCGCCGGGCTCGCGTGCTCGTCGTACGGGCTGCAAGACAAGCATGGCTGCCACTCTCCTGCCTGCTGAATTCACGTTATAGCCTTGGGAAGGACGAATTTCCACGGCAGTTGCCCGTGCTGCTGATGCCCAGTCCTCTTGCAGCTCTCTGTGGAAGCAATTGCGCTTCTCTTCAGTCTCCGTCTTTCGGAGAACACGACGGTGGCATGCAGCGGAGGAGGGAAGAACAGAGTGCACCGGTGAGTCTGGTGGTGCTTACGTGCAGAAGGCGAAGGTGCAGCCCAGCACTGGCTTCTACATCTTGGGCCATTCTCCAGGCGAGCAGCTGCTGGAGGCTGCCAAGGGAGCTGCGAGAGTGAAAGCAAGGCGGGCGTCTGTCTTAGAAGAAAGGCACAGAGCCACAGTGTGATTTGCGATTTCCGAAGGCTGCTTGGAGAGGGGTGCTTTAGGAACGCCTTCTGCTTTGACGCCTGCTTCTGGCTGAGCTCTAGCTGCAGGGATTCTGCAATGCTGAACAACTAGGAAAGTGCCTATGTCCACGCTGTGGGATCAAGCGCGATGGCTGCGCCTTGCTTTCTGGAGCAGCAAGAACGCTCTCAGCCGACTCGGATTGTGAACGAGCCCTTGCTGGACTTGGGCAATTTGGTGCACTGCACACGCAAGCCCGGTGCTCTGCGGCTTCATTCTCTGCCTTAAGTAGTGTGGACTGACGAGAAGCTCCGCGACGGCAGTGAACTTTGCCGCTTTTCCGCATGCGTGCTGCACCCACCCACGGTGCACCGTGCACGGTTTCTTTGCTCAGCTCGAGCTACAAGGACACCCTTTCCGTTTCACTGAGTCCACGCTGTCCATGCAGCTCTCGCTCAGCGAAGTGCACCAGGGGAGAAGGACTTGCTGGAGAAGTCTTTCAATGTGCAAGGCTTTGAGCACAGCACCACAATCGGGACACGAAGAGGGCTGATGAAGGACGTGGTTTTTTCTTGACACCTTTCTCCTGTGCTAGACGTCTACCGAAGATCTTTGCTCCTTGCCATACTGCAGTGTGCACCAGCGTACACTCTGGCCGAGAAGGAGCGCGCAGACAGCACCACCATCTGACGGGCACTATGCAGGTTGTGACGGAAAGCAGACTGCCCCTGGAAGGCGCTGGCAGCTACGAGTTCCCGCAAGTGTCAGGGGCAAACGCCAGGCGAGCTTGTCGTCCTGGCATGGTTCTCTGTGCGAGACGCAGGCGAGAAGCTTTCCCATTCCATTCGGATGACCAGAGAGGCAGACTGTGGTGGTACGTAGCGCTTAGAAGCAAAGGGGCAGGGCCCAGGCGAGTTTCAGCAGAAGCAGTGCGCTGCAGGGCTTCGCTGCTGGGCACAGTGCTCTGGGCAAGAAGCAGACGACGGTCCGCCTCCAGGAGAATGAAGGTACGGCATGTTCGAAAAGGCGAAGAACGAAGCCGCGGAGTGCCGGGCTCGCGTGCTCGTCATATGGGCTGCAAGACAAGCATGGCTGCCACTCTCCTGCCTGCTGAATTCATGTTATAGCCTTGGGAAGGAGGAATTTCCATGGCAGTTACCCGTGCTGCTGATGGCCAGTCCTCTTGCAGCTCTCTGTGGAAGCAATTGCACTTCCCTTCAGTCTTCGTCTTTCGGAGAACACGACGGTGGCATGCAGCGGAGGAGGGAAGAACAGAGTGGACCGGTGAGTCTGGTGGTGCTTACGTGCGGAAGGCGAAGGTGCAGCCCAGCACTGGCTTCTACATCTCAGGCCGTTCTCCAGGAGAGCAGCTGCTGGAGGCTGCCAAGGGACTTCTCCAGCAAGTGCTTCTCCCCTGTTGCACTTCACTGAGCAAGAGCTGCATGGGCAGCGTGGACTCATCGAAATGGAAAGGGTGTCCTTGTAGCTCGAGCTGAGCAAAGAAACCGTGCACGATGCACCGTGGGTGGGTGCAGCATGCATGCAGAAAAACGGCAAAGTTCACTGCCGTTGCTGGGCTCCTCTTCAGTCCAGACTACTTAAGGCAAAGAATGAATCTGACGTCTCTGGATTCCATTCCTAGGAATTCGGGCTTTAAAAAAGGGGGAAAAGGGAAAAACAGGAACTCAGTACAAACAAAAACTCAGGAGCATTCTATAACTGCTTGCTATTACTGTGGAGAGGAAGGGCATTTTAGAAGAGAATGCCCTCATTTAAAGATGGATGTAAAAATCTTCCGAGAAGTAAACTCAGATGAGGAATAGTGAATTTACCAGCTCTATTTTCTGGGGGACAAATGCCATCTAGAGCCTGTGATACCGTTAAATGTCGGTCCCCAGGAGGAGGAGTTAGAATTTGTGGTTGATACAGGGGCTGAAAGAACCTGCCCAGTGAATACTCCAAAAGGTTGTAGTATAAGTAAAGGTACTGTAAAGGTAACAGGTGCAAAATGAGAAAGTATTACAGTTCCTATCATGAAAGACGTCGTAATCGAAGGGGAAACTAGAATTTGGATGGGGGGTGTTTTATTAGTCCTTGGGGCAGGTAGCAATTTATTAGGGAGGGATTTACAGGTGGAGTTGGGAATAGGAGTTATACCAAAAGAAGGGAAAATGATGGCTAAAATTTTAAAACTTGGTCAAGAAGATGAAAAGAAAATTAACAAGTAGGTGTGGGCTGGAGAAGGGAATAGAGGAGGAATGGATATTGACCCCATAAGGGTCACGATTGAGAAAGAAGAATGTCCCATACGTGTACGTCAGTACCCTATATCCTTAGAAGGACGAGAAGGCTTAAAACCAGTAATAGAGGGACTAATAAAGGATGGGGCATTAGAACCTTGTATGTCTCCTCATAACACCCCTATTCTACCAGTAAAAAAGCCTGATGGGACTTATAGGTTAGTGCAAGAGTTACGGGAAGTTAATAAGAGGATTTGGGATCGTTATCCTGTGGCACCCAATCCCTGTACTCTCCTGAGTAAAGTCCCACCCCAGCACCAGTGGTTTAGTGTAGTGGATTTAAAGGATACCTTCTGGACCTGCCCACTGGCTGAAGAAAGCCAAGATATTTTCGCCTTTGAATGGGAGGATCCAAATACCGGGAGAAGGCAGCAACTGAGATGGACAAGATTACCACAGGGATTTACAGAACCGCCAAACCTATTTGGACAAGCTTTAGAAATAATAGTACAAACTTTCCCTACTCCACCAGGAATACAAATCATCCAATATGTGGATGATCTCTTATTATGTGGGGAAGCTGAAAGTGAAGTCAGAGAAGCAACGATAAAACTTCTGAATTTTCTTGGAGCAAAGGGGTTAAGAGTATCAAAAGGGAAACTGCAATTTGTAGAATCAGAAGTAAAATATCTTGGTCACTTAATAAGCAAGGAGAGTCAAAAATTAAACCCCGAGAGAATTGAAGGCATTCTATCCCTTCCCCCTCCCTCTTCAAAGAGAGAAATTAGAAAGCTACTTGGATTATTGGGATATTGTAGATTATGGATCGAAGGATATACACTGATGCCTTTTCCTGGTCTTAAAATCAAGAGTCATACATGGTTAGAAGGGGAAAAGGGATTTTACCTTGGTATTTATTTTTAAGGATCCTTAGGTGCACACGTCCAGGTCATATGCATCGAGATGCACCCCGCCGAGTCTCTGTCTGTGTCCCCCTCCCCACCCCCAACATTGGGTATAACATTATAGGTTTTATTAATTAGCATATC